>NW_019416467.1:312115-508133 GCF_000390285.2 Anoplophora glabripennis | reverse complement strand
CTGACGTCACGCTCCTCGATGCCGACCTCCTGGTCATTGCCGATGACGGACCCCGGCTTCTTCTTCTGCAATCCAGATCCCCCACCCCCGCACCCCACTGACACTTCTTCAGCGTGACCTTGGAGCTGCTGCTGGAGACCTGGTGCCGGCTCCGGATGGCGGCAGCCCGGTGGCAGCCTGGAGTGACCTTGAAGTGGCTAGGAATGCCCACTGCTATACTACTCGGAATGTGTTGCAATTCCCACATAAATTAATTAAGTAACTGTACTGAATCCCCTTATGGTTTTCGCACACCAAAGTGATTAAAATTGCTAATTGTAAAACAGGTGCAAATAATTGCTATCAAAGTAGGTCATCGGAGACAACCCTTCAAGCACAAAAATATAGTGTTTACGTATTCACGTTTAAAGATGACTAATCTTGGTGCCTATTAAAGAAGCATATAATCTAACAGGAAGCTCGGATAACATAATTATGAATAATAATACGAATTTAACCATTTCGATGTTTATATAAGTGGACTTTATCGAACAATCTGCCAAATGCTGCTATACTCGTACACAGTGACACAAGTCAGTACTAATGACTGTTTTGAAATTAAGAGTTGACGATGTGTTGAAGATTGTTCTTTGATATTTTTAAAAAATCCAGATCGATTCACATTGTAAATTACAGGTTTAACGCTTCTAGAATGCTAAAATTATACTATATCTTATATATGTCCAATGGTTACTTTCTCAATCTATATATTTATATTTCCTGTGGCAGTCTTCACATATTGCCAAATTAAAAATAATCAGTCTGTTTGTAAATTCATAGCGTAAACAAGGTCAAACCAATAAAATAAACGGAAATTAAAATGAATATATACACAAGCGAAAGCTGAAGAAGACATGTCTGTGAATTTACTCACAGAATGTTAAAAAATAATAATGTAGCAAAGATTACGATGAAGGAACAGTGAAAACCTTCCGGACATTTATAGTTCTAAACTCAATCTCGTTATGTTGTAAGTTGAGGAAATGTAAAACAGAAACATTTGATTTTAAGTATTTCTGCAGTGAAGAACGTATTTTCTACAGTCTTCAGCCATTTTTTGCTTATTTATTGGGTATTTTGCTGTCTGTGAAAAAATTAAAAAACAATGAAATGAGCCCTTGTATCAAAAGAATTAGTCAAGGGGCCACTTCTGTGAAAATAGTTGTGCCCAATGAAAATACCTCAAACTGAAAAAAACATACATTTTCTCATCCGCAAAGTCGAGGCATCTCATTGCCATCAGTACAACAGAATTGGAAGATAGGAAGGTTGAAAATAATCCTCACAGTAGTACGAGAAACAGTGCACATGACCTTCAAGTGAATTATACAGTAATTTAGAAAATTTTACCTACCATAGATATCAACGTGTACAAGTACTTATTCTTTCCGAATAGAGTTATGCTGATTGATACAAATCATATTAAACCAAAATCCTTACCTTCGGGTTTTTTTTACAGATGAGTGCAACTTTTCGAGAGATGCTATTTTAAATTATCATCATAATCATTTCTGATGGAAATTTCCACATGATAATTCAAAGTAGGAACCAGTGGGTATCAGTTTTCAGTAAATGTTTGGATAGGCACCATTGAAACTTAATGGTGATTTTTAAAAAATCAGATGAATGAACTCTTGGAAGATGTTCCAATTGCAGTCATACAGAGAATGACGTATTTCAAACAACGGATTCGACGAAATGGCCTGCTAGATCTCTTGATTTAAATCCGCTTGATTTCTTTTTCTGGAGCCATCTGAAATCCACAGTTTAAGTAAACACCTGTAGAAAATGAAGACGACTTAAGACAACGAATCATAAATGGATGTCAGCAAGTCAGACTAATACAATGAATTTTTGAAAAAGTAGGAGAGTCGTTGAGGTGGAAGCTTGCAGCTTGTGTTACTGCCATTGGTTGACATCATCAGTACCTTCAATAAACATTTTTTTGTTTTTACTGTTTTGGGATATTTTACTAAGTTCATTTAAAAATTAATTTTCAATAAAAAGTAAATAATTATTGAGAAACACTGTACTTTAGAAAGAAAATGCAAAATACATTCATTATACAGGGTTATCCAAAAGTCCCGTACGGCAGAAAAACTTTAAAAGAAAGCATTTTGGAAAAAAATGTTTCAGACAAAAGTGTAAGGATTTTTCCCTGACAATCTGATGGTGACCTTGGATTTGACCTTGACATTGACCCTCAAGGTCATTTGAAGGTCAAGTTAAGTTTTTTAAATGGGAATCCCTATTTTTATTGAGGATTTGGAAAGAGCAGGAAATTTTTCATCCAAAGATGGTCTTGACCATAACTTTGACAATGACCTTCAAGGCCAAATGTGGGTCGATTTCCAAAAGGCCCGGTACGGTAGAACTTTCACAGAATGCATTTTGGGAAAAAATGTTTCAGACAAAAGTGTAAGGATTTTTCCTGCTCTTTCCACATCCGCAATAATAAAGAGATCCCATTAAACAAAATTAACTTGACCTTCAAATGGCCTTGAAGGTCCAAGTTAAGGTCAAATCCAAAGCCACCATCAGATAGCCAGGGAAAAATCCTTATTTTTAAAAATTTTGTCTGAAACATTTTTTCCCAAAATGCTTTCTAGGAAAGTTCTCCAGCCGTACCGGGACTTTTGGATAACCCTGTATAGGGAGCAAAATGCGCATATTATTTTTTCCAATAATCCAATTGTTTTTCTGGGAGTTTTATTGACAAGACTCCCCCCAAACCTCCGCCATAGGTTGCAAATTCATACAGGTATACACCGAATTATTCCTTTTATTTAGTTACATCATTTCCCAAAGTTTCTTCAATCTACCTTAAACAACTTCAGAGAAAATTGTAAAAATGTGAATTTTCAAAAACTTTAACGCCCTCTACCTTGGAAACCAATAACGTTAGGTTAGGTCAGATGTATTAAGACTTTTATGACTAAAATGATCCAAGGAATAGCCCCATAATTTATGACATGGACTTAAATGCACCCTCTATACAGGGTGATTCAGTCATGTCATTAATTTTAAGGGAAGATAAGGAAAAATTAGTAGAATATGAATATGCGATTGAAAAATGTTTAAAAAGCATATTTACGCTGAAAAAAATTATTTTCAAATTATTATTTAAATTTCTTTTCGGACCACTCTTGACTGCTGACCCATAAAGGTTTATCGAGAGTGAATCTTGACCTACCGTAATATTCAGTTATTAACCTAGCTTTTAATCCATTGTTAACGACGCATGAAGGAATAAGATTTTTTTTCATTTTAAATATCAACAAGTATTATTTATTTGTTAATAAAAACAAATGTATAAAGATAATAATTGATTTTGAATGTTAGGTTAGTATTTTTTTTATTTTAATATTTAGTACAGTTAATATTGTTAACGTTTTGTCTGTGTTTTATAATTGAATTCTGTTCTGTTCTCTTCAATTAATTATTTAGTTTGTAGTATGTATACCTTATTGTGTGACTTGTCGCCTAATTGTTGACATTACCCACAGTTTTAGGGGAAGTTAGGCCGTCTGAGGTCAGAGAGCAGCAGAATCAACGTCCTCACATCTAAGGAAAAGTTCCTCAAAAAATGCAATTATTTCCTTAAACTGTGATAATACGATAATAAAAGTGGTAAATAACAACAATAATGATAAATTAGTCAAATCTGAGGGTGTCGATCGCAGCACCCTCTGGATCTTGACTGCCTAGAAACGTCAAAATGTGTGGACAATCGTCAGTCCTTTGATTTATCTGTTTAGCGTAGCATATAAACTCAATGGACAACACTGCAGCAGTACTGAAATTTTATATATATTATATATTTTTTTCCGTTTATTCTTAACGAGACTGACGACAAAGGAGCGAGGTAAAACCATACACAAACCAAATTTATAAGAACTGGTATGTTAATAAAGAATCATCACATCACATTCATCTGAAGTTCATTCTGAAACTCTCTTAGGTATTGATAAACACAAACTGAAATTTTATTTATAGACCCGTATAATTTGCTAAATGAAGTTAAGGCGGGTCATGTTCGAGTAAATATTTTCTTTAACAGTGTGCAGATGCACCAGGCCTGTTTATTTTCGTCTGCACCGCTGTATGGAGTTTGTTTGTGTGATGTCCCAAGGTGTTTAAACTCAGAAATTGAATTATTTGGCTTGTTTCGAACTGTTTGTTCCATCGAACCATTCGCGTTTGGGTGAGAACTGAGGATATTTGTCAATATTGTATTGAATTCTGCATGATGTTTTGACGTGCTGTAGATGATTATTAGCCAAAGATGATGAAAAATATTTAAGTGAAGTTTTAGGCTGCCTCTTTCTACTAGAGTGGCTAAAGCTGCTAAAGTATTGCACTTAGGCACAATAATGCAAAAATCTTTTCATTCAAATTTTATATAAAATGTTAACCTTTGTCAATAAAAAGTGGATATCTCGGTGCATACAGTTTTTAAAACTAAAAGTTATACGGCGTTATATCAACGGTGATTCACAACTTATCCAAAAAAATTTGAGAATAGATGCACCATGAGAAATGGAATCAATGTCGTAAAAAAGTTTTTGTAAAATCCTTATAGTTTCCGAGAAAAAAAATATTGAAGTTATAGTACATTCAGCCACTACATAACTGGACAACTGTAGTCTTTAGCGTCATTCGCCACGTGGCCTCAGCGACTCCGAATACTGAATTCGGATTTTGCAATCGTCGCTCGTTGCGATATTTACTTGTTATCTGTGGTGTTTACAATAGGTTTTTAGTAGTGAGTGTCAAAATTGGGTAGTTAGTGTCAAAAATGGTTTGCGTGTACTCGGAGTTGATGGATATCGTTTTAATTTATGGTAAAGCATTTGTGTTATGGTGAAACAAGACATTTGTGTTAGTTCGTAGAAACTGTAACAACGGACCCAAATGTGTTTACACATTCGTGGATAAAATTTTGAACAATTGTTGTAACATCGGGTATGTCAAATGATTTTATTATTTAAAAACACAAATTAATTTTATTAATTAATAAAGGCAAAAGCAGTTGAATTTGCCGATATAAAATAGGTGCGATAAAATTCTATTTACATATTTTTTTCCCTGCGAAAGTATTTGTCCGTTTTTATCACACCGCCATGCAGGTCGTATTGTGCGAGGTCAGGTTTTACAGTAGACCAGTTTCCAGTGCCGTGCAGAAGTGTATTTTTAAATCATTTTCGAACTGCCCTTTTTGATTTTTTCTTTACAAAATTGTATTTGTAAGGGTCCCCTGTACATCCAGATTTTTTTTTGGATAAGTTCTGAATCACCCTGTATTTTAGAAGGAAATACCCTTGTAAAAAGGTATTTGTTGTACGATTCAATTCGTCTTTTCTTTTTAAGGTAAAAAATTCTATTACGTCAATTGATATTTGAATTTATTTCCAAGGCTTACTTGTTGTTTTATGTCGTTGCCAAATTTGGCAAAAATTGGTTAGAACTGGACGTTTTGTCGAAACTTGCTGTTTTTTTTTACCGAAAAGCAAACTTGAAGAGATATTTTAAATAACCAATGGGGTTTTGGTAACCTTGGGTCGTCATAGATAGTTGTTAAAGATGTTAATAAATAAAAAAAAATTGTCATAAATAGGTAACTTGACTAATATTAAAAAATGGATTTTTCTGATCAAACATTAGGGGCTTCCCCCACCCTTTCTGTCAAGAGATAGAACAAAATGTTAGTAACACAAGTCTATCTACATTTGTACTATTTAATATACCTGAATAGGAAACATTTCTGAGAAAAATTCAACTCTATGTTTTGGTATGTGGATTGCGCTCCCTAGCGGCTGAGCTACGAACTTGGAAACTATTTCCAGCGATTTCTCTTGGTCGGTTAATTAGTCAAAATTTTTTTCCCGGAGCTCTAGGACCTATATTTTCTCTAAGATAGTACCTCGCCGAACTTAATGGAACACTCTGTATACGAGATACACTGTAGTATAAAATATAACCGGGCTATAAAGAGCCCCGCACAAAATATATGGAAATTGAACACCGGTTAATTTTTATGAAACTTCGTATTTTGATAGTCCTCGTCATGCTGATCAAAAGTCTCAATGGGCACGAAGCCCTACAACCCCTTTCAACCCCCCAAAACCACCCCCAAAGATCAGGGTAATGAAGTTGACAGATTACAAATCAATTGGTTTACCGTAATATTTCACTACTGTAGTCGAACCTACAGACACCTATACCATAACTAGGCTTAAGACTATCAATGGGCACCGAGCCCTGCAACCCCCACCAACCTCCCAAAGGTCAGGGGGATGCACTTGACAGATTATCGGTCAATAAAACTACCGAAATATTTTACTATTGCAGTCGAACATACAGCCACTCAAACTAAGGCTTAAAACTACTATCTCCAAAACACTTAACCCCCCATCCCTCTCCTTCCCCACCAACTACCAAAGCCTGTCACGTGACTTTTCCCTGCTTACTAGTTGTGTTTAATCGTGAATTCCATCTCAAGCCATCTAAACGATCATTACTCTATACTCTACGACCCCCGACAATTGAACCACCCACCCCAAACCCAAATCCCACGGTTGGGGTCGGACCAACCCCAGTTCCTATCGAAGCCTGACATGACTTCCCTGCTTACGGCTTATGAAACCGTTCAATCTTAAATTCCATCCTACACCCATCTTATTGTTTGATACCCTTTAACCCACAAGAAGTACCAAAACCTGCCGTAAGATATTTTGCTGTTTGTAGGATGTGAAACCCTGGCTGTAGGTTCGACTGCAGTAGTAAAATATTTCGGTAGATTTATTGACCTATAATCTGTCAAGTGCATCCCCCTGACCTTTGGGGTTGGTCTTGGGGGGTTGGCGGGGGTTGCAGGGCTCGCTGCCCACTGATAGCCTTAAGCCTAGTTATGGTATAGGTGTCTGTAGGTTCGACTACAATAGTGAAATATTACGGTAAGCCAATTGACCTGTAAACTGTCAACTTCATTACCCTGATCTTTGGGGGTGGTTTTGGGGGGTTGGAAGGGGTTGTAGGGCTTCGTGCCCACTGAGACTTTTGATCAGCATGACGAGGACTATTAAAATGCAAAGTTTCATAAAAATTAACCGGTGTTCAATTTCCATATGTTTTGTGCGGGGTTCTTTGTTGACCTACCTGAACATTTCTCTCGGTGTAGACATACGCAGCTACCTAAAATTAGGTTTAAGTAGTAATTTACAAATAAAATATAATCATTTCTTCCAATGTAAATGGAATCTGTTACGCAAACGAAAATTGGAATTATTGCCACATATGTTACGTAAAACTATGTTCAATTCCTTATTATTATTTCTGATTTTGCGCTACCATTATGGCAGAAATGAATTCGTCCGCCATGCCCCTGCGCTTTTTCCGATCTGCATTTTAATGCAACGTCGTGCACGTAATGACCACTCTAGATTCTAGAAGCAGTTACCTGGGCAACAGAAATTAATAACGTTATAAACACAGACAATTTTAATTCGATTTTAATAATAGAGGCGATGCGAAGTGGGTCGTTATGGTTTTTACGTCGGGGCCGCTTTACTGCTTCCTTTTTCGCTTATAATAAAGTAAATAATTTGTAGTTTTGAAAGCACCTATTTGTCCGTAAAAACTGTGAAAGGTTCGAAATGATTATGAATACTGGTGGGTATTTTTTCGTACTAATTATTTTAATTACATAGAATCCATAGATCCCATTTATATACAAGATGATTCTCTAGTCTTGTTATAAACTTTGGTAATAGAAAGTTGATTAATTTCTAGGAAAAATGGTATACAGGGTATCACAAATTATTAGGTTATGCTGTTGACTACTTGGGCGAAAATAATGGGAGCTGCATTAGATGTGTCATTTTTTATTTGAGCAATCCAGGGTTTTTACTTATTTTTAAAGGTATTAAGCTAATTCTAAGAAATAAAAAAAAATATTGTCAAATGAAGTCAAAAAATGTTCTTCGACATCAGACATCTACACCACGCTTTCACCTTTGGCAAAACGTGTAATAAAATCTTTGCTGTCAATGCAAAGAGCAAAGAAAAATGTTCTTGCCAGTAGATATTGAATAAAATCGAGTTTAAAATACTTAAAATTATATATTTCCATTCCACAATTATTATTTTTACCCAATATGCATAAATAAATGCTTTGGCATTTATTTATGCATATACAGAAACGTTGCAACAGCGCACGAGTATGCTGAGTTAATTATTTGTAAGTTGGCAGTTCTTGTCATGTATACAGGGTGGTCCTTAAGTAATTGTACATAGAAGTATGGTAGATTTGTGACTTTAAAATATTACGAATTGGGCCCATTTGCCTTAATAAAATATTGATAAGAAAAATACAGGGTGTTAAAAGTGAAATTTCAAAATTTATTTTTCGTAATAACGAACGTTTTTGGACATTTACACAAAAAAATTTTAACTGGGGGTTTTTTGGTATGAGAAATCATAATTTGGTATCTAATTTAATGTATCTTTTAGAGGGCGCCACATAAATAATTTGAACAGGAAATAGCAAAAGCAGGAAAAAAGCTGTTCAAAAGAAGATTGTGAAGCCAGAACCTCCGCACACCGTTCGATGGCATCAGCTAATCCACATAGAGTACATGGCACAAAGGATGCACTGCTCTTTTTGCAAAGCACTTTTACGTATTTTAGCTTATCTACAAAATGTGATCACGAAGTGATTCGCGTGAAAAAGTTTAAATATTTAGTTACATGCATAAGTAGCATAACACTATCATGCACTTCTGTGAATACAAATGTTCCTTATAAGACAACGGTTTAAAGCGATTGTATTTATGAAAGTATAAAAAAAAATTGATATATTATAGTATTATACTGTGATACGATGTTACTGCAGTCAAAAATATTCTAAAAAATATACTGAAATTATTGAAATGTCAATTTTAAAATGAAAAATGATATTAAAAATGTTATAATTTATCAAAATGCACAAGATTGTTATATGCGCCGTGATGCTAAATATAATTTCCTATTTAATTTTTATGTTAAATACTTAAATTTTTCAACAAAAAGAAATTAGTAGCATTTATTCGTAGCATCCAATCCTCCTTAAAAAACAGCTCCTGCAAAGAGATTTTTTTGTTTCCACATTTTACTTGGGATAGTTTCATCAGGTAGATCCCCTTTTAGTTACAAACATTAACAGAAAAAATTATATATACGTTAAAATTAAGGAAAATGATGGCATTTAAAAACCCACACCAAAGAAGATATTAAGTGAGGTCCATCGCTTAAAAGAAACAATAAAGTTTATGGTCAATGTAGATGGCCAACCAAACTGGCCAAATCAAGAAGAGCAGATTTTGCAAATTGTTGAAGCTACTCCAAATGCGGTGCCAGATTATTGTCTCAAATGAGAAATTACGAAGGCGGCGATATTAATTCTTCTAATGTATATCGAGTTTTTGTAAGTCCTTTTCTGATGCAGCAACGTCTATGTGTAACTATGGCTAATATTCATAGCACCCATGGGCGGACGAAAATCGTGCATCCATCGTGAGAAAATGTATGAGTGGGAATAGCTGACAATTTTCTTTAGGCCCGATTTTCTTGCTGCCTTGAAATATCCAGGAATTTTTATTTGTTTAATTAATTAATCTTCTTGATGCTGTGCTTCTTTTGGTTCGACAAAATATGTGGTTTTAATGGCTGAATCACGAGACACCCTGTATATTCAATTAAAGAGAAACAGTAACACTTTTCACATATTTAGTAGAGTTTACCCCAGTTTATATATAAATACTAAATCAGCAGATATGAACGCTGTCATCTTTCATTTCAAGCAAAGCCCTAGCGTCATTTTTCACAGCGCGGCGTACTTCCTCTTGTCATTTTTCACAACCCTCCCAATATAGTTCCCACTGTATGGCGAAAAGTGCCAAACCGTATCCGGAATTTGCAAAAATGGATTGGAGCGGATCAGCGGCGGTGGGGGTCGCCATGAGCTCTTTAGAGGGTTGTATGTAATTACGGATGTTGAAGGATGTCTACAGGGTGTTGCGTCCGATGCTGTGCCCACCACTCTAAGGAGTAGTTAGTTAAAGAAACAATAAAAAAGAACAACGTTTTCTAAAGGCTATACAGGAATAATCCTTCAATTACAGCAATATACGTTTTTTTCTTTAACATGATTTTTAGGAGCTCTATAATCCTCTAAAGATTGGAACACTACTGTTTTTTTTTATTATATGTTTTTACGGAATAGCAGCCTGGAAACACAAAGATTTGATTTTTTAAAAAATTATATCACGAACATCATTATGAATATTTTTATATATAAATATTAAAGCAAGGCATTAACAAATACAGTCTTCGTAAGTGACGTGACCAGTAATTTTGTTATGAATAGTAATTTTATTCCTTCGCGTTGGAAAATTAAATATCGAGCGAGACGTAACGGTTTGCTACTGTTCATTGTAAACGAACCATTAATATTGATGGCGCTAAGATTTAGGGATTTTTAGTTGACAGTATCAACCGTGCAATGTTGGTTGTCCTAAGCTCAGCCTTAGCGTGGCTTCTCATCATTTATGAAAGCTCTGTATAAAGATGTTAATGTTACACGTTGTCTCGAACTGTTCGTGAACACCCGTGGATGTGCACCTTAATAGTTGTGAGTATTTGGAACGGTTTGGGGTAGCTCTAGAAAACGCCTGTTCAATTGCGTTTGTTGACCAAAAATGGTTTTCTCTCTTTTCATTTGGCATTTCGCCAAAATAACAAATTAAAACGACTTTAGCAAATATAACACAACAACACAACACAAAAACACATAAAACAACATAAAAATTGAAAAACAATAGATTTTACTTGAGAATTGAAAATTGATGTCTGTATGACTGTAAAATTGGAACTTTTTTTCTTTAGCATTTTGTTTTTAAACTATATAAATACATGTAGACGTACCCAAACAACCAACTAGAATATTTAAAGAAACTAAATAAAAACCATATCAAAAATAATGATTTTAAATATTTCTTCTTTCTTTTCATTACTACGAAAACCTTAAAAAAATGTTTCTATAAACAAATTAGAATAATCTTCCAGATGAAGCGTAGCGACTGCACGAAGGCAACGAAATAAAATTTATGAGATATTTTCATCGCAATATGGGCCATGTTAAAAGATTGAAGGACAGAGACGTCTTAGGAATTTTATGGAAACAATTAATTTGTTTTAGGATGAAACTTGCAATAGGCAAATATTGACATGACTTCAGCTCCACTGGTTCGATCGAGTAATGGTTAAATTTTATATTTATCTTCAGTAGTTTTTGAATATAATTGTAAAATGTGTAAAAACTGTATAGTCAAATTTTCAAGGAATCTTTTTTCTCTTGTTTTTTTTTTTTATTGAAGAGAGGATTCAGCCTTGAAAGAGTTGTAGCAAGGTCTGTGCTACATTCAGTACACGGACAAGATGGTATCCTAGTTCCTTTAAGGAAATGTTCTGTTCGGTACATACATAGTTATAATTGTTATAAATACAGGTTTACTGTAAATTGAACTATTTAATTGAATTAAATATAAACTTTTCTGGAATGCATACTATAAATTGATGAGTATGTGATTGATGAAGTAACATTAAAAAATTTATTTGTGCTTTTTTTCTTTTCAGGTACCAGCAAATTTCTTCCGGGTACATCCACAGCCTTTGGACACATATGGTACAGATCTACAACAACGAGATTCGAACTTACAGCTCACATGTTTAACACTTCAACTATCGGCACACTTATTACTGCGTTACACATTATAGAATATAACTTTGGCTGTCATCAAAATAATAACGATGACTTAAAAGTAATTTAAAAATATACTGATTTGAGTAGGGTTCCATGAAGGCAAAGTCATATTATCTCTTAGTCTCTTCAGTGATAGAGATCATTGAATTCGTTATTTTGAACATATTCCTAGTAATTATATGTTTATCATATTTCTTACTATTAGTTATAACATTAAGGTTGTCATTCAGGATGTTCCATGGTGACGAGACATTAAACATATTTCAGAGACTACTTTGATTTCAAATTTGAAAATTTGGGCAATAGTGTTTTCGAGCATGCCCTTTTCAACTAAAATAATGGCATCCACCTAACGCTTCCGGTTATACCGTCATGTCATCTTGGTTATTTTAAATGAAACACCCTGTATATTATTGCAATTTTCGATTCTACGTCAATCTTTTGGTGAACCTTCATAAAGGTTTCCTATTTTTAAAGTTAACCGTTTTTGGTATAAATAAAAAAAATTAAAAAAGCACTGCATAATTCAAAAAGACTTTTACAATAATAAAGTTAGAGCTATAAAATTTATAGGGGACATAACTAAATCTCTAAACTTCCTTGCCATAATTCCAAAATGACTTAATTTCATACAGGGTGGTAGAAATTTAATACCGAATTTAGTCAACTTTAAACCTTCTTAAGTTATTTTTTTTTAAACGTAACACCCTTTATATTTTTGCACAACCTGATGAAAATGTTGTTCTCTTTCGAATGGTATAATAAAACCTCTATCCAAAAGATTTTGAAAATTAATGGTCAGCATCCAAATTCAATTTTGTACCTGCACTTCATCCCGGGAATACTGAAAGACGAAGGTATTCTTAATAATCGATAACAACTAAGAACAGCAGCTCCTTATCTTATCGTATCAGCTAGACGGTGCTCCACCTCATTGTGGAAACGAAGTATCCCGCCAATTAAATTAAGTGTTTGAAGACAGGTCTAGGGCCTTGGGATTAGCCACCAAGATCTCCAGATCTGTCACCACCAGATTTTTATATCTGGGGTGCAATAAAAGAGAAAGTGTACTCAACGCCAGTTTATTCCAAAGAAAACCTAGTTGCCCGTATTATGCAGGGTGTTTCATAATTAGCTGCCAACCCTGAACAGGCCGATTCTATGATCAAAACTAAGTAAAAAAGTTCATATGAACATGGGTCCGGAAATGCTTCCTAAGGGCACAGGGACCCATTGAAGAGGGAGGAATGGAAATCATTTTTTTGCAATATCTCTCAATCGCGTTGTGATAAATGAATGAAATTTGGTATACACAGCTAAATTTTGATGAGCAATTTGATGGACTAATCCATTTATTTCCACAAGGTCCATTGGGGTGGGTACGGGGGGGCCCTTGGTACTTTGCGTGTGTAACTTTTTCATCTTTGACTTTTTAACAAATTGGACAGCAAATTCCGTTTTCCCGAACTGTTTTACGTTAAAAAGGTACTCTTGTTTCAAATCGTTATCTTTAACGGTTTCTGAGAAAATCGCTCTTGAATTAATCCCACTTTGGTCAATTTCATAGTAATTTAAACAAAAAATAATAATAATAATTTTCCTTTCCTCTCTTTTCCATTTAAAGGATTAATTTTTATTTAATTTAATTTTTTATTATTATTTTTTTATTAAAATTAGATTAAATTTAAACAAAAAAATTTTTTTTGTTTAAATTACTATGAAATTGACCAAAGTGGGATTAATTCAAGAGCGATTTTCTCAGAAACCGTTAAAGATAACGATTTGAAACAAGAGTACCTTTTTAACGTAAAACAGTTCGGGAAAACGGAATTTGCTGTCCAATTTGTTAAAAAGTCAAAGATGAAAAAGTTACACACGCAAAGTACCAAGGGCCCCCCCGTACCCACCCCAATGGACCTTGTGGAAATAAATGGATTAGTCCATCAAATTGCTCATCAAAATTTAGCTGTGTATACCAAATTTCATTCATTTATCACAACGCGATTGAGAGATATTGCAAAAAAATGATTTCCATTCCTTCCTCCTCAATGGGTCCGTGTGCCCTTAGGAAGCATTTCCGGACCCATGGTATGAATTCATATGAACTTTTTTACTTAGTTTTGATCATAGATACGGCCTGTTCAGGGTTGGCAGCTAATTATGAGACACCCTGTAGAAACCTTTGAAACTTTACCTGCTGCCCAGCTATCCGGAGCTGTTACAGATGGGGTAACAAGAAGGATACATAACTGTTTACTAGTAGATGGCGGTCACTTCGAGTAAATTAATTAATTTTCTGAAAATAATTATTATTCGTATTATGGTGGTTTAATTCTGTTATCTTATTAAAATTATTTTTTAATTTACTGGTAGTCAATGAGTGCATTATCTTGTGACATTCTCCATGAATAAATAATAAATTTAGAATGTCAGCATTTGAATAAATGTTAATATGTTTTCCATTCTTTAATAATAAATAATACTCAAATAAACATGAGCTGTTGTGTTAAATTGACAACAATAAACTGGGGACAGATTAGGTGCTTGGTTTGAAGTTCCACTAAAAATTTCACAGCCATCCGCGCAAAAAATTGTGCTATATCCGTGGACTGCACGAAAAACAGTAAATACCTTAAAAAGAAAGAGAACAAAATTGTTCATCAGGTTGCGCAAAAATATACAGAGTGTTCCATTTCCAAAGGAATAAGTTAAGATGGTTTAATGTTGACTAAGTTCGGCACACTATATAAATATAATTCGTAACATATTTCACGTACAATCTTATTTTGAGGAAATAATTTTCATTCTTATAAAATACAAGTTGCTTGAATGATACTGATAAGTCATTTTTAGGTAGGTATATTGATTCAAATAACCAAAGAATATGGGACTGTCACTGGAAATACAATAGGAGTTTTCTCCGTATATTCGGAATAAAAATCGAGATTATTTATTATGCCTAATTTAATTCCTGATATCACAAAGTACATAAAAATTGTCTTTTTTACTCTCGAGGTGCTTTACCTAACTTTATTTATTTACCACTTCTGTAATCGAAAGAAATGTGCGTTGTAACACTTAGGTATCTGTCGGAAACGATTGCAGGATTCAAAACAAGCCATTAATATTCTTAAGGCAAAGTGCAATGCAAAGCAGATAACGGTCCACGTGACAATCTATCCTCCTCCGGACGTCACAGTTCGTCTGGTCATTACCTTTTTCCTTCAGATAGCATCAGGGTTAATTTTTAAACCATTAAGCAATAAAGATAAGCCGAGACGAAACACATTGTATCCAGTTATCTTACTACGAACGTAACTAATGAGGAGACAGTCCAATCGGACGATTATACGACCCATTTTTAAAAGGCGATAACTGTTAGTCACATTATTATTAACGCTTGGTATTGTTGATAACAGTATATCTACGAGTACAATATTGCATGGCATGGGAGTCATATATGAGCTAATAATAGATGTAGTACAAAATGTGAATCATAGTTGTAATTATCGTTACTTTGTGAAATTTTTGACGCAGGACATGATGAAACAAATTTCTTTATGGTATTAGAAATTTAAAAATAATTATAACGTATTACATTGGAAACAGAATTTTAAATATTTTGAAGGTAATATCTGCAACACATTTTTGTATTTTCTAGATAATTCATAAATTATTACAAGCCACCTGTAATTTTATTTATTTTACGTTGCAACTAAATTCCGGTAAAATTAAAAATTATTAAAACAGTATCAAGATTACATTAAAACCATAGACCTAGTAAACTATGGACTGGCCCTAGAAAGAGAGGTTAATCGCGCTGATGTGTGCAAGGCAGATAAAGCTAGTTGAGGCAAATACCGGTAAAACAAATGATGGTACACGGGTATACCGTTACAAAATGCCGTAAACAAACTTTGAAGTAAATGTCATGCATTGACATTATTGATTGATTTTTTGAATTTTTGTGTGATTTAGTTAGTGTATGTGAAAGATTCGTAAAAACTAAATATGGTGCAATCGTGTTCTGCGATAAATTGCGTAGAGACGTTTAAGTGGAGAAAAAAATAAATTTCATAGGTAGGAAAGAAGTTATGATGGTACCAACATTTTTTTTACTTTTCGCATCTTTCTGAAAATAATGGCCAAGTAGAGTTGTCTCCGATGATAACTTATTAGATTATATTATTTGCCCCATCCTCAAAATAAAATGTCATTTTAACGTCCAAATTTTGACGCTTTAAATGTGTTACTCTTCAAATTATTTTTTAACATCAAACCGAATATAACGAAAAAGTTTTAACTGAAATGTGCTTAGCAAAAATTCCCTTCAAATAATATGTTGAACGAAGAAAGCATCGACATAGTTTCAATTTATACAGTTCTGCAAAGCAAGAAAATATGAAATATTTGAAACAACTACGCCAGAAGAGCTTGCAGTAATTTTGACTGATGGAGTTTATGATATGAGGAAAATAAATGGAGAAATACATAAAATAAGGCATTATAAAAACTATTTGGAATATTATAGCTAAAACAATTCAAATATTGTACTGTAATTAGGACAGTAATATAATAAACCCTTTTACATACCTACACTACTGGAAAAAATGAAAATTTTTTGTCTTTTAGTCTCTATGTTATTTTTATAAAGTTATTGAATACGGCCCAACAGAAAAATGGGGTAAGGAATCGAGAATCGAGCTAGCTGATTGGTTGAATTAAATATAGCGCGCTGCAGTTGAAATTCTGTGAACGAAGCTTGAGCCCTTACTAGCTCCATCTCTCTCGCACACGTCTGAGCGATTGCCGTTTATATAGGCGAAATGACAGTTGGGCGAGTCCAGTAGTTTATAAGGTCTATGATTAAAACACAACGTTCTCTTTCACCGGCTGATGATTGGTGTAATTTTTCAGGAGATTCTATTCAACCGATCAGGTACATCATCAGGTAAACGAAGGATTAATATTTGTGTCGATAAGATTTAAGAAGACACTGTCACTAAGAACCGAAGAATTTTGACACCAATGGGTATTTTTTAAGTTCTATAAGTTAATTACATTTCAAAGAACAATATGTATTCCCCTTATAAAAAAAAGAAGGAATGAGTTATTGTTTTTTCACCTAACATAAAATTTTCATACAATTCAATAAATCCAGCTTAATTCTCAAATTGTTCGTTTTACAAAAAAAAAAGTATAGGAAACACACTATGTAATAATTGAAAGTTAGAAAAATTCAGTGAATTTGCCCCTTTTTACCCCTTAAACTCTACGCCAACGTTTTTCTTTTAATTTTTAATGATATCTAATTTGCAACAAAAAATTCCAAACAATTTTTTTTTTGTGAAACGAACAGTTTGAGATTCATTTTCTGTTTATTCAACTGTGTAGAAAGTTTATTTCAGAATGAAAAATAACTCGAAAATTACCCGCTTTACAAATAAAATGCAAGCAATAGTTTTTCTTTGAAATACAATAGCACAACAAGTGAACTTTTAGAAGTACCAAAATACTCAGTTGAAATTCCGGGATTCTTATTCATAGCGTCTCCTAGTAAGTACATCCTGTTTGATAATTAAATATACAGGGTGGGCCATTAGTGTGAGAAAGTAAAATAACTCCCTTGTTATCCGTAATGCCGAAAAAAAGTTTATATAAAAGTTGTACAGAATCAAAAAACTTAAAGGACAGAATTAATTTGAAACACATAGGCCTATAACTCTGTCAAACATTTTTGCTCCAACTGTTAGTAGTTAGTTAATACAACTTCTTCGACATCATGTTTTTTCCAAAATTCAATTTTTCTACATAACTTGGCAACCCCGCACTAAAGTGATATACTGTTTATATTGCCATATATAGAATTTTCTCGGAAATCCATATGTGTAAAAATATACAGGGTGTTCCATTTAAAAAATGTAATATTTGTTGTTTACTCATCTCCCTGTATGTATCAAATTAATTTCGTAGTTTAAGTTTCTTGATTCTGTATAACTTTTATATAACCTTTTTTCTGTATTAAGAGTAACAAGGGAGTTATTTTACTTTCTCACACTAATGACCCTCCCTGTATATAAATTAATTGAATGCCTGACCAAATATTATTGATTATTATTTGCGTATTTGTGTTTAACTTAAACGTTCTGTAACGAATTATCTTTGGACGAATATTTGGCTAAATTATCATATTTTCTAGTACCTAATATCATTTGTCCTTTATTTAAAAACACCCTGTATAACATTTACTCGAATATCTCTGAAAATGAGTGACACGATTTGAAGAAAATTGTTGTGTTGATTCTAGTGTTGTGTCCCATTTTTAAAGTCTTATTAATTTTTCTTTATTAAAATCTGCATCAAACTTCTTATTTTTGACTAATGTAGACTCTTAAGAATAATTTAGGAATATATGTCTCTCTTGTTTATCTTGAGATGCCACTTAAAGTTTGTAGCAAACGTGATAAACCCTGTATATTTTATTTAAATTCTATTCATCCACCAAAAACCAGGTAAAAGACTGTTTTTATGACCTTGATTCAGTTTGTAGTTACAATTAGATATTATAAGAAATCTCACTGAAATTCGTAATTCCGTTTACTTGTTAAAATTATATACTTAATATTATTTTGATATTAGAGCGAATAACTAAGTTCCATAGGAATCTAGAAAAATTGTCGAGAGACAAACCAAAATTAAAATATGTAATTATAAAATTTAGTGTTTTAGTAATAATTTTGTAAGTTGATCGAAGTAGATAAAAACGATTTGATGATACGTTCGTTGTTTCCCGTACAAAGCACTTAAGATCTTTCTTTTCTTTTTGGAGCCTAATTAATTCCAAAAAATACTTTTTTTCACCCCCTTTTTATCCTTATGCACGACACTGCTAAATGGATCAAATTCCGACGCTGCTTCTCTATTGCATTCTAGAATTTTAAAATCCTGCATAACTAAATGTTAATAAATGTAGCGTATAACCACAATACTTGATTAAAATTATTGATAATCATCACAAATAAGAAAAAAATAGACCTTAAATGAGAGAAAATGCAACTTCAGTTTTAGATTATAGTCCAGTCATTATAGCTTTCTTTCGGGAAAAAATACTATTAGAAGTTTTTTTGCGGAATATTGTTCGGAAACGTGTTATAAACAAAATGTCAAAAAATCAACTCGAGACTAGCTGGAAAACTTTTTGACTCGCGTAAAAAACTGTTATTCATAGTGAAAAAAGGTTTATACAAAAAAGGTAGGTATTAAATAAACCTTTAAAATGAGACAAGTCCGATTAAATTCCGATAATTTATATTATCAAAATTGGTCGAAAATGGCCGTTTTTTTCAATTGCTAATAATTAATGCAATTTTCATCGCAGACACTTGTAATTCAGAATTTTTTTAAGCAAGATGCTGTTTTCAATTCATTTTTCCCAAGCTCACAGGCGTTGTAGAGTTTCGGTTATTAGTTGCTTTTGTACCTAAATAGTTGTATTGACATATGCATTTACTGAGAATTTTTAAAAATTAATTTGTTCAAAAATGACTAAAAATTTTTAATATTTATTACATTGTTGAGATAGATAATTATTATACAATGAAATAGTAACCTCTATAGTTAGTATTATTTTTCTTTGAATTTAAAAAAAAATCGTTGTTCTAAGTTGATTAGAAGCTGGGATAATTTTTTTTTATTTAATCGCTGTGACGTTAATTATTAATATTAGGAGCCGAAATTTGGAGAGAGTATACATTAAGAGCTATATTTTCATGTCCTACATTAAGATGAATTCACCTATTTAATGGCAAAAAAGAAGATAGCGGCGATGCGTTCTATAACTCGGGCTAGCGAACGAGTGGGGAGAGCGAGGCGGCGCATGCGCGTTGCGCGTCCGGTTGCGCGCAGAAAACTGATCGAGCGGCTTCAAATCGATGGAGCTGGAAAAATTAGCCATATCTCGGTTAATAATGAACGTATCGTAACGTACGTAGTAAAATTTGGCATAATTCTTGTTAATTTACACCCAAAAAGTATTTAGCTGATAACAGTGACAACTTACAGAAGAGTTAATTGTGACAACTGGCATGACAGCAGCACACTTAGTTTTACTTTGATTGATTGCAATCATTATACGGTGTGAGGTGAATGGTAATACATTTTATTTTTTTATTAATAAACGAAAAGTTTTAAAGGAAAATTGCTAGAGAGGTAAAAGTTTCTAAAATAACCAGTTTATCTAATGCGTATTTTTGGATATCGAGTTTTTACGAAATATAAAAGTTATGGCAAAATATGTCTTGAGGGGTGGTTATTTCAACCCCTTTCGAGGGGTTAAAATTTTCAAAAAATAGTTGAAAACTCGTATCTGTATTAGTAAACAACCTGTAAAAAATTTGTTATTTGTACCTCGTTCGGTTTTCAAATTACAGCCAATTTTCATAATTTTTTTGGAAACTTTGATGGCTCATATCTCTTGAGGGGTGAACATTTTACTAAGGCGATTTTTTGCAGATCGTGTTCTTTTGAAATGTAGATTCACTGGTATCATTTATGCTACTCCATTCAAAAACACCCTGTATACTACTGCTTTTTGATATGTTAAATTAATCACATTATCATCCATTCAATAGTTTGTATCTCGAAAACGAAATATTTCCGGTCACACACACATGGGAACTTCTTGCAATTTGTGACTTTCATCCTACCATTAAAGTTTGGACGCGCGTTTTAGTAACACCCTGTATGATATTCCTTAAGTCTATTTCGCAGCGACAGTACCTATTCTATCCTTTATTCTAATTATTTTTTTTGGATACGCTGAAGATTTATTTGGAAATTATTAATCTCTTTTTCCCTCTTTTTTTCTGGTTAATTATCAAAACCGTGTAGCCACCAGACACTCCGTACAGTCATTGTCTCAACCATGAAAAGGGGACCATAAACCGCCATAAAAAACTCATGTGGATGTTTGCCCTGGGAGATTATGACGGCAAACATGGGTAGGACCCAGGTGTGACTTTATCTTATCGGGAAAAAAACGGCGACAAATTGTCTAATAAAACCGTGATATACGGGCGAATTGGAGGAGCTTTCGAGGAAAGGTGTTGACTGATACCATAAAACGTAAACTGAGATGTCCCTTGTGCAATATTTGGAAGGGTAATCGTGTCATTGCGAAATGTGTCCCACTCTGTTCAGAGAGTGAACTAAACGTGGGCAAACAGTAATCAAAACGACTGGTATGGTAATGGCTACTCTTTTACATTTCTATATTCTGTCCCTGGAAACATTCGGTGTCTAAAAAAATGAATAAGTTCAATATTTTAAATCCATCAAAAAAATGTGAATTAAACAGAAAAACCTAATAATTTAGAAATACACCCAAATAGAATTAAAAAACGGTTAGTTATCAGCACTTTCTCGAAAAAGTCTGGGTAAAAAGTAATCGAATACTGTCTTTTGAATATATTTTTTATTCAGTAATCTCCGGAAATTTTAGTAATGAATGCAGTATTTAGCAATCATAAATAGTTTATGAATACTGTATTCTATTTGTCTTTTAATGATTTATTCAATATTTTCATCATAATAGGTAACAAAAACGTAAACAGTCCCTATTTTTGATTACTTATGTATTTCAGTGTGGATGAAATGTAACCTGTCACATTCGAACTGCCTTTATTATTCATTTCCTACTAACACAAAGCATTGCTTCGTATTTACTGGCAGAGAGGGACCTACTAAACTGTAGGTACTATGAAAGTACTATTAGTGTCACACTAGGGGAAATAAACTTTTTACCTAATGATGTTTGTGGAAAATGACTACTCTAATGGCTACATAACCCATTTACCATTGAAATTACATTCGTAATAATATCTATTAAATAGCTAAGATCAATCGTCAGCAGAATCATCAAGCATATATTGGTTTCGAGTTTAATAGTTCTCATTAGTATGCCCTAGTATTCACCTACCTACTAATCAGTAGGTCTAGTAGAAACAAGACAATGCTTTAATGTCCAAACATGAAGTGGCAATGACAATTAAGACTAGTACTATACAGGGTGATTCACTATATTTTGACCCCCCCTTTAACTTTTTTTGTTTTGAGAGTTTTTGAGAGTTATAAAAAAATGTAAAATATAAAAGTTGCACGAGTGTGTTGGGTCAACGAGGGATATACTGTAACAAAAGTATGGCAAGATAAAAATGTAAAAAGTTTTCGACAAGCATTTTTGGATGGACTTTCAACAGGATTCAAGGCACCTTCAGGTAAAGGGCGAAGATTAATAGTGACACATATAGGTAGTGCCAGTGGTTTTGTAGATGGCGGTTTACTTTTATTTGAATCTAAAAATACAGGTGACTATCACGAAGACATGAACGCAGATGTTTTCGAAGAATATTTTACACAGATGTTGGATCTTATTCCTCCGGGGTCTGTATTTGTCATGGATAATGCCAGTTACCATTCACGGCAGACCGAGCGGACGCCTACGACTGCTTGGAGGAAAGCCGATATAATTCAATGGTTATCCGGAAAAAACATTTCTTTTGAAACAAATATGGTGAAAAAGGAACTTTTGACATTTGTCAATCTTAATAAAGATCAGAAAAAATATGTTATCGATGAAATGGCAACAAATAGCCAAATAACGGTACTACGGTTACCATTTTATCACTGTAAACTTAACCCAATCTAATTAGTCTGGGCGCAGGTAAAAGGAGATGTAGCGCGAAATAATACGACGTTTAAATTAAGTGACGTGAAAATTTTGTTAAAAAATTCCTTGGAACGAGTAACTGCAGATAACTGGCAAAGATGTATACATCATGTACAAAAAAGAAGAGGAGAAAATGTGGGAACTCGATAATTTAATTGACGTTACTGTGGAACCTATCGTTATCAATCTAGGAGACGAAGATAATTCATCAGAATATTCAGAGGATGAATTTTAATATACCTACTTTTTTATTTTCTTTATTGTACATTTATACAACCCTACATTTACTAACCATAATTTGAATTTTCAAAATACATATATTTTTGTGTGGAATAAAAGTCTATTCATTAAATTTAAATAAATATTTTGATAATAATATTGAATAATTTTATTTGAATTACTAAAAACTCTCTTAAACCGGTTATGATGCTTAAAGTAGCCTCATGTTTTGAAATGCTGTTTTTATATTGTTTACTTATAAGAGAAATGGACCGAGAAATTGAAGCGGCATAGACAAAGACGGATTGTCGGGGATTAAATTTTAGCTACCTGCTACAATTTAGTACAACCCGGTCACAAAGTTTTTTTAAAATTACACCTCATCTATACCGATAGTACATGATATAAAAATATTGAATATAAGCACCAGTACTACATTTATTTACGATTTGCATACATAATAAGCCTTTATTACTCTCTTTCATTTCTAAACAGACTATAGCAAGGGTCGGCAACTGGCGGACCGGGGTCCAGATCCGGACCGCGGAAGGTAAAATACTGGACCACCAAAAATTTTTTTAAAATATAAATTACTCAAATAAATTATTTTAAAAATATGTTTTTACGTTTGAGTGCCACCCTTATCATTTTTTCTAGTATTTTACAATAGTGACTGATTTGAGTTCTTAATGCAAATGAAAATAAAAAATTAGTAAGAAATATGAATTTTTTTCTGGACCTCGTTAAAAAATTTCAAAAGTATCGGACCCCACCTAAAATTACTTGCCGACCCCTGGACTATAGTATGATTTTTATTACATCCATGAAGAGAAATAATCCGATGAAATTTGCATTCTTTCTGTGCATAAAATAAAAAGTGTCATTTTTATTTACTTTGTTTTTTCCTAAAAATAATTAAATTACACAAAGTATTTTAAAAGTTATTAAAAAAATTGATTTTCAGGGGTGGAGGGTCCTCTAGAGAAAATTTTTATAGGGACTTTTTCATGTTATTTTAACGTCTCCTGTATTGCTCACATACTCTAGACACTCTGCATAGACATCTATGTCTGGTGATTGTACTAACAGATTATACATATGTTTAATTTGGCGATAATTTAGTAAAAAGATTACAGGTTTGGAGCAATCATTCTTTTCTTACAATTGCCGATGTTTCGACACTACTTTGTCTTTCTCAAGGCTACAAATCAATGGAAATAAGGATTACACAAACCCGTTACTCTCTTTATTGGATCCATTTAATAGATATTGCAGGTACTGGATGGGGCATGTAGTCCGCAGAGTAGTTGTTTCCTACAACATCACTAGGTAAACCTCGTCTCTTTCAGTGGTACCCAGTGAACATCAATGAAAACACCAGTACTGTTTGTAATTCATGTTTAACTTGCATTGGCCGCTACACCGGAAGTGAGAGCCCTTACCAAAAACTTTCATCGCGCTCTTATTCGGCCATATCCGCTACCAGTCTAATCTCATTAAGCAATTACCCCATCAGAAACAAAAAACGTGTGAACCAGCGTCGCGCGGCACGCAATTTTTACGAGCGGCCCTTCCGCCAACCCCTTTCTTGTTTGGTAGGACCAGGGGGTGAATAAAATTAGCATATATTTGCCGAATGGTCAGCGGACACTCTGCAAAAAGGTTGTAAGTCAGTTAGGCCATTTAGCCGCTTTAGTCTCTTATAATTATTTTAATAGAATCGGACCCTTATTTTCCTAGGCCGTGTACGAAAGGGTTAATTCGGTGGTAATAGGGCGACGGCTCGCATCATTAAAGAAACATGGGATTTCTTAGGAAAATCAGCCTTAATCCCCCAAATTTTAGTTTTTAATGATTTGGGTGGCTGCTGATTGCTATGAAATATGGAAAGCAGGAAAAGTTTGGATCAAGGAGTGAGTTTAAAATGTATGCTAATTTCGAGTAATTTGAATGGCTCCGTGAAGATGGCACCACTTATATATTGCTTTTGTAATCTCGACCACAGTTGATAGGGGCCCGTTAGATGCTCCAGAAAAGTGTGATCGCCAGGAGAACAAGCCTTAGCCGGCGGCGGCGGATCTCAGCTGGCGGGTCTCAGTCGGGACAGGGAGAGGAGGTATATCCTAATTAATCATTTATGAGTGATTTTTTTTGCACTCAATATTTAGGGCCAAATTCAAAGACTTCCCTAAATCTATACTAACCTTTCACTCATATCAAACTTATGCTTCACTAAACTTAGGGTGCCCTCATCTCATTCTAAATTCTGGTATTCAGAAATGTGTATGAGTGACTAACTTCTAGCCATCAGACCACAAATTACTAGATTAAATAACAGGCTACTCAAATATTACCAAAAATATGTCATAAGTGGAAACCTAATGTCACAGTATCTCTTTATTTTGAACTTGAATAACTCACGTTGAAAATATAAATAATAAATTACATTTACATAATAAATAATGCAAATCAAAAGGTCTAATTAATTATCCAGGTAAAAACGATCCTCATAAATCATGATATCCCAAGTAATAATAATCAAATTTAGTTCATTTTCCCTATGTACTTCATACAGAGTAGAATGAGTGACACGCAATCGTTTATGGTGTACGTAACAGAATTAATTTCTAAAAAATAATTATAATTTATATATCGTTCACGTACAGAATATCCTTTATTGAATACCTGGACTTAATTATTTGTAAAATATACTGCTGGAATATTATGAAAGCCCAAAGTTAGTAAATTAGGAACATATAAGCACATATTACACACCACTAATATGTCACTAACCTAGCACTCATTTTTGTGAGAGCCATTTGAGTACGATTTAAGTGATTCACTGAAGTAGATTTGTTTATGAATACGGTTAGGGTGAGTTTAGTACGAAATAAGTGTGAGTGGAACTTTAGTGAGAGTTATGAATTTGGGTCTTAGTTAATTAAAAACCAAGTCTGGGTAAAAAATTACTCAGTAATAGTTAAATTTAAATCATGTTAGAGAAAAAGTCAACTCTAAATTTTTTTTATATCTACAGGGTGTTATAAAATTCGCGGACACGGACTGTGGGATCGTATTAAGCTAGATAAGGTGATAAAAAAGTGTTTTTATGACTTTTCATTCAGATCAGTATTTTTCGAAATATAGCAGTATCGAATATTCAAAAATAATAAAAAAATACCTATATTTATAATTTCAATTTTCAATCATTAGATAAACAATTACGAAAAATGAGTTACAACAATTGTTCAAAATTTCCACCGTTTGCTGTTAAAACATACTTAAGCACATTGTGCGATTGTTCTAATGAAGTTGCGTATCACCTCTGGTGTTATTTGTTGTATTGATTGAAATAGACGGTTCTGCAATTCATTCAAATTTGCCACTGGTGTTCTGTACACCAACGTTTTTAAGAAGTTCCAAAATAAAAAATCTTATGGCGTTAGGTCTGGCGAACGAGGTGACCAAGCAACTGGACTGCCGTTGCCAAGCCAACCGCACTGTTATTTGAAGCTCCTAGAGCCATCAGCATATCACACTATTCAGGATTTGAATAATTGTGGTCTATTATTTTGCAGTTTGTATTTACTGTACTCTAACGATGTCAAAGTATTGATAAATGCCTTCTGAATTGTCATTAATTGTTGTAGAGCTGTCTGTTTCAAACAAAACAACAAATAACGCCAGAGATGGTAGGTATGCAATGCCGTTCGAGCTGTAGTACAATGTGCTGAAGTGTGTTTAGCAGCAGCTGGTGGAAATTTTAAACAATTCGTTTGTCATAATTGTTTATCAAATGATTGATTTTTGGATATTTAAAACTGCTATATCTCGAAAAATATCGATCTGATTGAAAAATGATAAGAGACATTTTTCATAGAGACATGATCCCAGAGCCCGTGTCCGCGAATTTCGTAACACCCTGTATACTCAGAATAGAGTCAAAAGTCGCTCAATTTATAGTTAGCAGTGACTCGGATTTGAGTAAAACTCACTCATTTCTGATGCAATAGCTTCACTCAGTAGTACTCATACTATTAGAGCGAAAATTTCACTCAATTGGGGTGGACAGAAATTGTTACATTATTGAGTAAAATTGAGTGAAATTTGAGTGAAATTTTTGACAGTGTAAGTGAGTTTATCTTTGTCAAAGAGGTTAGAAACAAGAAGAGGAATAATCCTTTCAAAGTTTATTTTATTTATTTAAATATGTAATTAATATCTAATGTATTGGATAATTTGTCTTATTCTTTTAGGTAATTATTAAATTGGGTGGGTTAGAACAAAATCGTTTAAAATTCAGGGGTTTGTTTTTTGGAAAAACGCTGGAATACATCGATTTTTATTTTTGCTGTTTTTCTGATGGTAAACTCAAGGTGGCCTAAAATTAAGTCACGACAATCAAGTTCACTTTTTCAAATGGAAATACCTATTTTTTATTTCATTTTTGAATAAAACAAAACAGCAAATCAAATTAAATGTTCTGATTTGGAGACCTAACCGGCCATTCGATAAAATTTCTCCTTTTGATTCATCTGTTTCAGAAAACATTGTGAAGGTACTCTGGTAGGTACTGTTCGTAAATAGTATGAGAGCGCTGCATCCTGCGCTCCAATATGATTCATATTGATTCTGCCGGTATATTGTGGATAAAGATTCATTTAACATGATATTGAGTTGTCAATAATAATAGAGGCATCATCATCATTGAGAACATATTCTGTTACTTCTAGAGTCTGTCAATCTCTTAACGTTGACATCATAGAATAAAGGACGAGCTGACTGCCTATACCTCGTAGGGCTGGGCTAACCTCTAGTGTTGACCCTTTGAGACCGCGATCTCAGTCGAGAGGTAAATCAGTGGTTTAAAGTATCCCGGGTTCTGTCCTACTTAATACTCTGAAAACAATTGTACTTGGTGAACTGGCTTAAAACATCGGTCAGTTTGGTTTGGGAATTTATCGGAAAAGATTATCGTTAAGTTCCCTGAGGTTGGCCTTTAATTCTTTTGCGTGAAAGAGAGGAAGAGGAAGAGATTGTTTAACATTCGTCAAAGTACTCACGCCTAATCGAAAAATAAAGTGATCAAAATTGTAGATATTCATATCTACGATTTTTATCGATAACTGTGCAATTTTTCGAAGAAATTGATAAGGAATGATATTTCGTAACTGTAAGAATCGAGCCGACTTGTCTAAATTCTGTACGCTGAATGGAGAGACTATAAATTATGGTTGGACAATTTCTAAGCTGATTGCCATGTTGTCGGTTTTGACTTGACGCTTCGAGAGCCAAATCGTTCTATTCTCCAGAAAAACTCATCCCTCTTCTTCAAAGCAGTTAAAAGTTATTAGCAAAAACCCATTCATTTAAAGTCAGCTTCAAACGCGTCTCCCTCCCTTAGGGTGGATTTGCGGACCCATGTTTATATGAAATTTTGAGTCGACAAATCTATCCTCATAGTGAAGTAACACTATTTCCGGACACCCAGTATATAAGAGATGAATAATTGTAGCCATAGATAGAACGCCGTCCTGTTTTTTTGTTTGGACATTCGGCTTCATACATTAAAAATAGTAAATATCTACTGTAAAAACTTTCTTTAAATAATTTTAATACTAATCAATTAATGATGTCTATAAAAAATTGAACAAAATTAAATTGTAAAATGATTTTCAAAATTCAAGCGTATGAATTTCTCAAAAACTGTTTGGGATTAACTCAGACAAATTAAAAAAAAAATATTTTTTAAAAGTCTGATCAAAGGACCCCGCACAAATCTTATGGAAATTGGGTCCCGGTCAAATTCGCTGAATTTTTGATATGTGATAGAGTTCATCATACTGGTCAATTGTCTCAATGGCCACAAAGCTCAAAAATGGATAGTTTGGCCGGTACAGAGCTTTAAAGCTCCGAATATCCTCCACGGATTTATGTATATGCGCAGTGTGTATAGACTTTTTAAATAGCCTATTTCATTTTTTTTATTATCTAGGTTTATATTTTTGAGGTTGCTGAATTCAGATCTGTTGTTACATTTTCAAAATTGACAGTTGGCAGCTGTCAAATAGCTGTCAATGTGCTATAATAAAGCCAAAAACTTGTTTTTTATGTTTTATCTTTCTTTTTTTTTTAGTTCGATAAGTTCAAAGACGATATCAAATCAATAACAATGACTATCGGCAGCTGTCATTTAGCTGTCAACAATTCTTCAAAGTCCGGTAATAAAGTCAAAAAATTATTTTTTGTTTATAACTTCAAGTTTTTTAGATAAGTGAATATAAATATGATAAAAAATTATGTAGTAATCAGCTTACAGCTGTCAACAAGCTGTCAACTAACTGTCAAAATGCAATAATTAATGCAATTTGCTAGGCAATTTGTCAACCACTTGTCAACAGCTGAGATTTATTGCCTAGTCGCCCAGGTCGACTGTCTGTGTACGCCGTTTGCCAGCGCACCCATACTTCAGCTGGGAGTATACTTTTCTACCATCTCCATGTTTAGTTCGACCAGACCTGTATATGGATATGGCTAAATAAATATGGGAACAAGTTTTTCAAATATTTTAATGTCGAATTGCTGCGTTAGCGACCGAATCTGGCACATACTGCCAACCTGTTGGTTCTTCAATTGAGATCGATGTTCAGCGATATCAGATATAACAGAGCCGAACTAACAATAGAGTCAGTGGTATGACCAAGCCAAAAATGTTTTTTCGTATTATTAGAAGTCAGTATGTATTAAAAAATTATTCTATACCCAAAAAAGCTAATCATTTTCATGTTTCTGCTTAGACCAATATACACACTAAGTGAAATATTTCGAAAATAAATATTAATCTGTTTATTATGAAAGGTATTGCATATTTTTAAAAAAACAGTTAGGTACTAAGCAAATTGCTATATCATGCATTAATATACGTATCATCACATTTCAAATGCCGTGACCCCTTTCACCGTACAAAATTATTCTCATTGATGAAGTCATATTTTAAGAGAAGATGCAGATGTAAGGTTCCTTAATTAAGACTATCAATAAACTTGTTTCCGTATATTTCATGAAAGAAAATCAATTAAATATCCAATTTGCTCTGACTTCATCTGCATAGACATAAAGATAAAACTTCAGTCGATATCCCAATCAAGAATTCCTTTATAATTAGTTTTCTGTTTATTTCTTAAACGTCGATACAATCAATACAGTCGCTAGTCACAGAAACAAACATCTCGACCAAAATAACTTCTTTTTGTAATATTACGCAGGTGCCGCTTTTCCATGGAACTCTTCATTATCTCAGATACATTTTTTAAATTTCTTATTTATCTGCTTATCACTTGTGTTAAGTTGTAGCAGCTATAATTTCGTCAAGATGCGAGGGAACAACCATAAAGCGCATTTGGGAACGCTTTAACTTTAGAAGTTAACAGAAAAAGGAAACAAAAGTTTCTGTCCTTAACAAGGTATGGCGATTTTTATCATGCAGTTTCCTCATCCTGCCAGGAAGAGTAGTTAGCAGGTTTATTGTTACAGAAACTTTCTTGCGCAAACTTCCAAATGTAGGTAGCTATGATTTTAAGATTGTTGTCATTTTATTATAGTTTAGAACGAAATATTTTATCTCGCATATCTACACGAATTTATGATGTTTGTTGCTGCAGTTTTTGTGAAAAAACGTGCAAAAACTAAAGTTGATTTATATCGGTATAATTCGAGCGATAGAAAATTTGTATTTGATAGAAAAGTAAATATTTAATTAAAATATTATTAACAAAGTCACAACTAATAGTAAGAATGATGATAAATATATAATAATTTTTAAGAATAGTAACGGATCAATTATGCTTATCGCTGAAGCGAATAAATCATAAATGACTGTCTTGGTGGGACCCAATCCAAAACTTGGTATGCTAAATAGTAACGAGTAGTAACGAGACTGATTATTTAGTTTTTGTGTAATTACTTAGATAATTGTGTGTTTATTGCAATAAAGCTTTTCGTGTATTGTTCATGATATTAATAAATCAACCATATTTTTGGAAAAGCAATGGTAGATTTTAGTATTGTGCAAAATTGAAGAATGTTAAGTTTGTTAGAGGTGTACAAAAACTGAACCGCTAGTACGTAGATAAAGCAAAATCAACCAATATCTATACTGCAGTTAACATACTGATACGTCATTGTGATTGGCTGGAAGAGCACGTTGAAATAACATTTTTGATGATAGAAACTAATTTTGATCAGATAGACATTCATTTTGATTACCTTTTTTTATATGCTTTATGCCTGCCATATTTGTTCATTCTTTATATAAAAGTTTGGACTAAAGTAAGCAACAGTGCAAATTGTTTTAGAGGGAAACATTTTCAAAACATGTAACTTTAGTGATATAATTGTAACTTGGACTAAAATCTGGTAAATGAGTTGGTCATTGGGTGATGTATTTTAAAAATTTTTTCGATTTGTTAGACTTAGACCATACATTCTATTTAAATTCGGTTATTGAATTTTGACTTCACAATTACAAGAATGGAAAAATATTTACTAGTCAAAATTATCACAAATTTAATATTTCTTTATCAAATCATTCAGTGTGTTGACCTATACACAATATTTAATAATTGTATAACACATGTAATAGGCAATGTTGTATCACTGAACTGTCGTCATGAGAATTAAAATTTATTTATGTTAATTGATTACAGCTCTATATCTAGGTATCGTTGACCCGAAATGGGTCAATGGGTCATTATAATTGTTAGCCGACGAGAAACGTGAGCATCTTAAATTTAAAATAGGTTATTCGGTAAAGTGACTACTAACATCAAGTTCATGTAAGTTCACTGCAGAGACCTATATGTATGTATTGGGGAGTTTCATTTGAAGAAAAAAATTCTTCGCTCCATTGACGAAATATTGTTCTAAAATTCTTACCTTTCAACTCTTAATTTTAATTTGAAGTACCCGCTATTTGATTTTAAAATTTTCCCATTCATTTAACACGTAAACATACGATTTTTTTAAATTATCTCTATCTCAGTTGCTTTTCACGTTAATTTATTGTCCATAGGCGATAATAATAAGGGAATCTTTGTTCTTTGAAAGTGCCCATAGTAGGATCTATGTGACTTGAACGGTTTCACTACTAAAAAATTAAAAAGTAAATTTTTATCGATTTTTGCATTTTTCTCATGAATGACTAGACTTACAACATGACATTTTTATAGGAAATTCAATATCTATAAAAAAGGTCCTTAGTATCTAAGTTTAGATGCCTAGGACCTTATATTTTACATGTAGTAGGTATATCCAAAATATACGGGAACAAAAAGCCTTTTAATGAGCCCTTTTATGCTATATCTGAAACAGTGTCCAACGTGCGTTCTAAAAAAAATAGGACTTTTTAAGAATAAGAACAACAAAAAGTTTTTTTGGCGAAACCGATTTAATTTATTCAAAAGAGACCCCAAATGTAATGATGCACCAAACGCTTCAAAACGCCAAGATAGAATTGTGCAGGTTGGCCCAGTGGGACGAGGTCTTTGTGAAAAATGCCCTTGGAATCGTAAAAGCAAACCAATATTGTCTTCACTTTTGACTTTGACTCTAAACGAGATTTTTTTGAGTTTTGGTTCATCTGGCGCCTTCCATTCGGCACTTTGACGCTTGGTTTCTGGATCACATTGAAAACATCACCAGTCACAATGCTGTAAAGAAAGTTTTTGTCCTTTTTGGTATCATTGATGATGAAATAAGCACACAATTAATACCATAGTAGGTTTGGACTATTTTCCAGTCTTCACAGTTTTTAATATAATTTTAATATAAATTTGTTAATTAATTGAAGATTTGGGTTACATTATTTTAACTAACGTTATTAAAAATTGGGTAATAGTTTATTGGTTGTCTCCATTACAGTTTCCTACATTAATTATCGAAACTTGTAGAATACTTGAACCCGTAGAAGATATTTTTCGTGAAAATAAACGTAGATGGTGATTTTTACCTTTAGAATTTTATTCAAAAAATGGTGATAAAAACATTTAAAGTTACTATGAACATAATTTTTTTTTTCAAAATTAGCGTAATTTTGATATGTAAGTATACTTACCTTTGTTTTAGCTAATATGTCTTGTTTAATTCAAGAAAAATAATTAATTTAACTCTTTTAAATAATCTAATATTTATAATAAATGATTTTTTGGTAACATGTTTCTTTTTTGATTTGAGTTATTATATATTATTAAAAATTTTTAACCTTGTATGACCTGATGATGAGGTGTAATCTTCGCCTCGAAACTAGTCGTCGTATGTAATTAATTTTACAATAAAGGATTGTGAGAGTTTGAAGACTTTTTATATTCCCATTGGCAATATGAACTCGCGCTTATCTATTTCATGTTTTGATGGAATCTGCCGTGATCACGGATTTTGTTTGGCCAACATTTATGTCCTCACGACCATTTTTAAACAGCGTATACCACTCATGAATTGTGCCACGGGATAAACAATCATCATCATAAACTTGGTTCATCAATTGAAACGTTTCGATAAAAGTTTTACCAAGTTTAAAGCAAAATTTAATATCAATCTTTGTTCGATGCTGATTTTTGTAGTGATGACACAAACATACTGTCACTTCAGACGCAATAACTCCGCTTCTATTCGTCCAAATGTCATGAAATTTTGATAATACATCGGAGAAGAATCTACCAATTTTGTAGATTCATACTTCAGTAAAAGAGCATTGAAGTTATATGCTATTTATAGACCTATACTCTACTCGTTTAAAAAAGTTTCGCAACTTCTAATAGCCATTGTGATATTTCTGAAACTGATGATCTTAGAAAAGAGCGGAATTAAATTTGAATTATTTTTGTATAAATATATTTACTAATGACCGAAACCTTTTATCACCATTGCATTGCGACATGTTTTGTTGTACCTCTTACTCATAAACACCAGGATTTTCCTTGAACAAATAACAAAACTTTTCGATAACAACAGCATTATTTAATTGTTTTAATTATTGAGCGATCCAATATGTGCATATCATCATGTTTTCCGACTATTCGCACGTTATACCAGATCCTTCTAGAAAAGTAACCAGCGACAAATATGATAAAAGGAAAGTACTAATTCATTCAGATAAACCTTATCGTTGTTTGTGCAAATTTCACAATGAAAATCATTTATTTGATGTACTAAACAAGCAAAACGGTTATTTTATTTTAGGATTGAACAATATTGCTCCTTACGAAAAATATATTGTCAAAATAAATTAATGAAAATAGATGAATGTGTTGACTAGGCATACCAAAGTAATTCTTCCATAAAGATCATTTTCTGGAAAACTGTTAAAGATAAGTATGGCAACCTTATATCACTCGAAAGGGCATTCAATTTTGCATTCACCCGTAGCAATTAATAGGAGTCATTCCATTTGAAAAAAAAAGTTTTTCAACTCGTAAGATTATTAAATGTAAGTCTCAGTATTTCCGAGTCTGAATAACGTACACGTTTTGCTCACAGATGAAAAGATAGAGTAATTTATGCCGAAACGAACTGTGAAAACTGCAGGTTTCTAACTCTTACGGGTTAGATGCGATCTAGCCTCATTTAAAGAGCTGAAATCGTGATTTTTTTTCAAAAACAATTGATTATCTCGAAAACGATAAGTTTTAAACACCATGTACATTTAATAAACTCTACCTAATATTAACCAAGGAATTCAAAAATGCGATAATATGCAGGGTGTTCCATTTAAAATAACAAAGTTATGTAGCGCCCACGCGAAATGGAACACCCTGTAAAGCTAAAAATATTTTATTTTCATGGCCCACATGATTCCAGGCAACTTTTATTAAAACGATTTTTTTTATAAATTTTACAGTTGCAAAGTTACAGAAGAATCCCTCTTAGGTGGAACATCCTGTATATGTTATGCCCGATCATAGTAACGGGACAATTATAATGTCCACGACATATTATCTGGTGATGGATGATGACATTATTAGTTTGTGAAAAACTAGAAGTAAAATATTTTATCGTGTCTATTCTGTGATTCAAGTATGAATAAATATAGAATTTGAAATCATTAATCTACTTACATACTACACTGATAAAAGCTGTAGAGAAGGAGGCTTTTTACATATTTGTAATGGTTTTCATACACAAAGAATATAAACGAACTAAACATACATGATACATTGTTTAGAATTACACATGTGAGTGTATATTTCCGTTTCACGATGTATTCTTACATTTTTTTATGTGCACTTTTTCATTTTAAAATGTGTCCTTTAAATCAGCCCATTAATTCATTGCTTTACACATAAGTACGTCGTAGCCTATCTTAATAATCTAATATTTAAATATGTAAAAAAATATTACAAAATAATAATAATGCCCAAATTTGTTATTCTTGTTAAAATTACTATGTAGTTTTCCTGTTTTTCAGTAAAATTAAAATTTAGGTTTAAATAATTATATACAGGGTGTTTCAGAAAGACCTCCCGTAAATTCAGACAAAAAATAAGAATTTTTTTGTCTTATGAACTATATGTCTATCTCCTCTTGTTTTCTAAAAATAATGTACTCTTGTTAGAACTTCCTAATGTGAACGGTTTTCGAGAAAAAAGGCTTTTAATTGAACTCTTACAATTTTACGCTGTAGAAAATAAGTGACTTCTCTCAAAGTAGGCTTATGTCAAAACTTATTGATGGATGTCTCATAACCAACGCATACATTCTCAATAATATTTTAAACTCTAATTAACTTTATATCAAAATTTTAGTGACTGTAATTAGTCATTAGTCACTATCAATCACTAAAATTTTATAGTGTTTCATTCGTACACTTCAGACTAAATACAAAACAAACGGCTTTCATAGTTTAAGTTTGGAAGAAAAAGTGTATAGGTACTTCAAATTGACATTATTTTGACGAGATGTACTGATGGTTAAAGTCCTAATCATAAAAAGTGAAACACCCTGTATATCGATAATGTAAATCTGCACTTTGAAAAATATGTAAAATTACACACTTAATGTAACTTTACTGTGGTGTCAAAATAACCAATGATCTAGTGTGTAATTTTACATAATTTTTTATGAGTGTGTAGCACTTAGCAACGAATACCATATAAGGAATTGAAACAAACAATTATAGTGAATGCAAAACAAAATACTTATAATAGAATACACTTCATCACTAGAAATACAAAAATATGCTTTATCTATTTTATTTATGCTTTAAAAGTGGTGTTCTTGTACAATTTTCTAAATCAATGTTAATAAGAGCTAACGCATTTTTTAATAAATATCTCGTAAAGATTTTACAGTTTACTTTTTTTTAGTACCAGACTTGTTTTTAAACATAACACTCTTCAAAGTCAGACGACTGCCATATAATTTATATTGATTTTGTAAAGTTTATCATGCAATAAAGAAAGAAATATAATAATAAAACTAAAAATAGTAAATTTTAACTATACATTTATACACATATCATATAGTTGATGTGATTTTTTGTTTCTTTTAATGGTATTTATAACAGTAATAACAAGAAAAACATAAGTATCTACGTAGGTAATAAAGATGTTTTCAATGTTTCTTTATCTACTTTGCTGCAGCTTTGAAGGAAAGTTATATTTATGTTTGTGGTTTACGGACTAAACTTTCGGATGTATTTTTTTGTCGATATTAAAAGAATTTCATTAAATAAAAACGTAACTCATCGGATACCTATATGCAATTTCAGTATAGATTCTCCTTCATGGAAGTGATTCAATTTAAATTAAATTGTGCTGTGAAAGTAATGACTGATACGTTGTGTGCTGTTGCCACACCTTATGAGTTATGTCAATAATTAAAAAAAAAACGAATCATTATTACAATAACATCTAGGTGACAAGCTGTCTAATCGAACCTAATATTTACTTAAGAAGATAAGGAGCTAAGATGCTTGAACAAACTCACGTACGAAATGCGTAGTTAGATAAAAAATCGTATGATGTTATCTGTGAAAAACAAGTAAATACAGGGTGACTAAAAATAACCAGACCTTGACATTATTTGCAGCTGTTTAATTAAACTTTTGTCAAATAAAAAAAGTGTTTATATATGTGCGTTAAACAGCCCGTATTTGCTTTTTTCCAGTTGTTTTTAAATGTTCAATGCCATAATATAATAAATATTAGTTGTTAATGTTAATATTTTAACTAGATTAGTGTTAATATGCCTTAAATGTGTAAATAATGTTTTAATATATAAAAAGGGAAATGTAAACATGTATTGTAAACATGTATTGTTTAGCAAAAGGTATTATATTGCAAATATTTTCATTTTACACTGTTTGCAGTCATAAAGGGAGTTGGAAAGTAAATCAGGAAAAGTTGCTGTTTAATTATAAATAAATGTATTATGTGTTATTTGTTATATTATACTCGTATAACTAAAGTATATAAGTAACTCAATATTACGTTATTGAGACATCATTTTAAGTTACCTATACAAGGTGTTTCAGAATAACATGCCAGGAAGTGTCAGAAGATTTAAAAAATGAGATGATTTTTTGGTTCTTTTGAGTTTGCGATATAGGGTGCCAAAGATGATTTTTTAAAACCAACTTTTAATCATATTTCTTTCAAAAGCAATGTATTGCATTTAAATTCAAGATTTAATCAGAATTATTTGCATAATTTTTTTTGAGGTTAGTTTTTTAAAGTCGGTGTATTAATGTAAAATTTCTTTTTAAATAAAAGAGGTACTCTTGTTAAAATTATTTAGATTTAGATTAAGTTGCCTTACTATCTACAAATTTGTTTCTTGTAAAGGTGACCGACTTTAAATTTGGTACAAAACCAGTCAAATTGAATCATTTATACAAAAACTAAAATTATGATCTTAGTGTACTGCATTATAGTTTTGAGTAAATAGTAGTATCCCAATTGTTAATTTGTGTAACAGCGTTTGCTAAGCAGTCATGGCCAATTTTACAAGAGGCCTGATACGAAAAAAACTGTCTAAAAAATAGAAAATTGCATATATCTCCAAAAGTAGTAACAGCAACCATAGCAATGATTATATGGTTTGAAAGGAAATTCCAATCTGCATACGGCAGAGTAAAAAAATATAAGGTGTTCCATTTAAGTTAACAAAGCTGTTTGAATTTATCAAAATGTAACAACAAAAATGAAACACCTAATATTAAATGTTTACCTTTACAGGTATCAAAAATCCAGTTGACATCACGCTCCTGAAAAGTGTTACTCAGACCCTTGCATCTGTCAAATTTTTTCTTTAAAAATTAATATTTCAAAATTTATAACTCCTAGGTATAGGGAATATTTTATAAAGTAACTCTCAAATTTCATGTAGAATACGAAAATGTAATAATATATAGGCGTCCCATTTAAAATAACGAAGTTGGTGTCGACTTCCGGTATAACCGGAAGTGCTGGAGAGTTCTAGCTATTTTAGTTATGTTCGTCCCAGGGACATTACTATGTTGCCAAAGTTTCAATTTTTTCGGAGCAGTACTTTCCTAGAAATCGATTGACACAGGTCCCGGTGAGACACCCTGTCTGTAGCTAGCATACCCAACAAAAAAAAATAGTAATCGCTTATTCAATTGTAAAAATATGAATGTATATTAACCTGTTTTAGTTCTATCAATCAGATTAATTATGTGATGATCCGGGGTGGTGTTACCTTGTGTGTATAGAAAGTTTTGATAGTGGTCTAGCAGAACCATGTTTATATTCATTTGCAGCTTAGTAATGCAGCATAATCTTTAACAATCTAAATATAATGTTATTATAAATAAATACTGAAACAAGTAAATGGTAGGACTTTCTGCAAATTATGTAAATATTCACTTAACATCATTGAGGAATTTGAGTAACATCATTACCATATTGAACTTTGACTAACTTTTAGATACAGACATCAAGGTTTGATATTATTATTTAATTTGATTTTACTATTACTTTACTTATTGTGTTACTTACACTGTATTTTTTCAGTTTAATGATCTCAAAAGAAGTGGCCAGTACCCTCGAAATATTTCAATGACTCCACTTCAAAATATACCTTGACGAAAGAACTATGGCAAAATCATCGAGTGAAAAAGTTTTCACATGAATAAATAATATTAGTAGGGCTTTTCTCTATGAAATCGAATTTGCTCTTTACATATTCCAATGACGTAAACAATTGCCACAGCAAGAATATAATAGTAGGCAGGAACACATTTAGGAAATATAATTTTGCAACAGCATGTGCTTGATCACTGTTTACACTATTGGAATATGCAAGTTGACTTGACAGCCAATAGGGTGGTCGACAGGTAAAAAACCAAATGGCCAACGTTAATTTGGCGAAATGAAATTGGCATATTGACAGACATCGCTTCATTTTATTATAATTACTTTAGTTTTAAGTTCGGTTTATCCTTTTCACAAAATTTAAATGGTTGTTTTCTTCGGTCGTCAGGCTATTATTAGATTGACATAAGTTTATATTCTTTAATTTCTCAAAATTAGTTTTTGTATTATAATAATTTATAGTATTTTAATAATAAATTATTTTACACACTATACTTATAAAAGCACTCTTTTTTATTTTCGTTGATATCCATTAGTGTGTCTCACTCACGAATACAATCACATAAAATATCAGCTTTCACGAACATGAGAAAACTAACTTATCATGTGATATATTTTTCTAAAGGTCAAAGGTAACTTTTTATATAAATAAGGCCCATTCAATAACGATTTGTAAATTTAGATTTTGAATGAATTACTGAAACTGTAAAACAACATTGCTCAATGTAAGTTTACTTGTATAAGGTGATTACCTGACGTCAAAATGACCAATGACCTTGTGTGCCATTTTACATAAAGTTTGTAGGAGTGCACTACCAATGTAAAATTTTAGTGGATTCCTGGTTCTTTATAGCCCACACTGTATATGTGGCCAAGGCTTAAATGCATTTAATTTGGGCCACCTGAGTATCCCTCCAAAAATCTACCAACTCGACATTTCTTTATTACACCGTCAAATATTTACTCCGGCGATTTACGAACGTCCCTTCTCATTACGTAACCAAGTTCCATGCCCACCTACACCTACAAAAACCATAATTTTAAAATTAAAGCAAACCAAGGAAACCCAACTCTGCCGCTAATCTACACATTTTTTGTTGTTTTTGTTTGCTCAGGACTGATAACTTTAAATTTATCGCTGTTTAAACAAATGAAAGAATTAATCGTTTAACTCGTATTACTCATGGCTCTCGTGGCTTATCTGCAACCACACAGTATTGCTTTACAAGGTCACATTCAGATGCCGCTAAGTCTGGTTGAACGGAGTAATAACAGAGCGGTATGAATTCCGAGAAACCGTCTTGGTGTTATGAATATGGAATAAACCTCGATGAACATCTGTTTTGTGTCGTGTTGTGGTAGATACATCTTGCAACACACATCGCGCTCTTGAATTATTATGAAAAGTACCTATTCACTAATGTTTTAAAACGAAGCAAGTTCTATCTGTCTAGAGGAACATTTTTTTCTTTAATTGTATATTACTGGAAAAGATGCACAACGGTAGTTTCTAAAATACGGAAAATACAACAGGGTCATATTTGGACTTTCGGAATTTGTAGAATTTGCAAGACATATTAGTTATATTTCATTCTATGAATCTACAAAGTTAAATCAAATAAATTAAATAAAAAATAGCAAACCTAATTCTAAGAATTTAAATAACTATAGCTTTCTATTTATTATTGTTATATTATTTTATCCAATACTTGTATATAATGATACTATAATTTATTTGGTTCTAAAGGAATAATGTGGTCTATAACTCACTATAGTCTGTTTAGAAATGAAAGAGAGTAATAAAAGCTCATTATGTATGCAAATCGTAAATAAATGTAGTACTGGTGCTTATATCCAATATTTTTATATTATGTATTTTCCGTATAGATGAGGTCTACTTTTAACAAAACTTTGTGCGATCGGACTGTACAAAATTGTAGCAGGTAGCTAAAATTTAATCCCCGACAATCCGACTTTGTCTATGCCGCTTCAATTTCTCGGTCCATTTCTCTTATAAGTAAACAATATAAAAACAGCATTTCAAAACATGAGGCTACTTTAAGCATCATAACCGGGTTAAGAGGGTTTTTAGTAATTCAAATAAAATTATTCAATATTATTATCAAAATATTTATTTAAATTTAATGAATAGACCTTTATTCCACACAAAAATATATGTATTTTGAAAATTCAAATTATGGTGAGTAAATGTAGTGTTGTATAAATGTACAATAAAGAAAATAAAAAAGTAGGTATATTAAAATTCATCCTCTGAATATTCTGATGAATTATCTTCGTCTCCTAGATTGATAACGATAGGTTCCACAGTAACGTCAATTAAATTATCGAGTTCCCCCATTTTCTCCCCTTCTTTTTGTACATGATGTATACATCTTTGCCAGTTATCTGCAGTTACTGGTTCCAGGGAATTTTTTAACAAAATTTTCACATCACTTAATTTAAACGTCGTATTATTTCGCGCTATATCTCCTTTTACCTGCGCCCAGACAAATTCAATTGGGTTAAGTTCACAGTGATAAGGTGGTAACCGTAGTACCGTTATTTGGCGATTTGTTGCCATTTCATTGATAACATATTTTTTCTGATCTTTATTAAGATTGACAAGTGTCAAAAGTTCCTTTTTCACCATATTTGTTTCAAAAGAAGGTTTTTTTCCGGATAACCATTGAATTATATCGGCTTTCCTCCAAGCAGTCGTAGGCGTCCGCTCGGTCTGCCGTGAATGGTAACTGGCATTATCCATGACAATTACAGACCCCGGAGGAATAAGATCCAACATCTGTGTAAAATACTCTTCGAAAACATCTGCGTTCATGTCTTCATGATAGTCACTTGTATTTTTAGATTTAAATAAAAGTAAACCGCCATCTACAAAACCACTGGCACTACCTATATGTGTCACTATTAATCTTCGCCCTTTACCTGAAGGTGCCTTGAACCCTGTTGAATGTCCATCCAAAAATGCTTGTCGAAAACTTTTTACATTTTTATCTTGCCATACTTTTGTTACAGTATATCCCTCGTTGACCCAAGTTTCGTCTAGATAATAAATATTCCTCCCTTCGTCACGGAATTTTCTAATTGATCTTAAGTAGGATCTTCGCCAACAAATAATTTCATCTTTATCGATCTTACTCTCGTAAGACGGCCCATAATTTGCTTCTACTGATTTTTGGCAAATCGTTGTCCTCTGAAAGTTCACTTAAAATTTTGTTTACCGTTGGTATTTCTTTTTTAAAATAAAATGAGTGTACTTTAGTCACTAAACACAAGTCGAATTTTACTCTACTGCACTAGCACGTCTTCGTATATTCAGCTCTAAGACTGGATTGATCTGTCACAATACAGTGGCTCCTGCCCTATGATATATCCAGTAAAATATACTAATGTTCACCCATTACCTGTTAGCATTAGTGTTACCCGATAATTACCTGAAACGAAATATTAGCACGCCCATGGTCGGTTCTTATCTCGGGGTTTTATTACTCTCTTTCATTTCCAAACAGAGTATAGTGAGTTATGAAACCCTTGGTTACGACACGATTTAAGTTGACACTCGTATCCTAGGTATTGTAGATTTTGGGAAAATTACGAATTTTTATGACCTGACCTTCAAATAACCTTGTCAAAGTTGATAGAACCTGAAATATTCACGAATTTTCTTGCTTTAGCCAGCCAAAAAATATTTTTTTTATCTTCTAATAAATCAACTTCTTATAATTTGCCACGACAAATCCAAATCCGTCGTCAAAATTTGTCTATCATTTTTCCAATGGTCGAAACATGCTTCACAATGTCGGTCTTTTAACATAATTTTCAGCAATCAACAGCGAAAATTGTTTATTATAATTTCATAGCTTGAAATAATAGTTAAATTTCACAAGAAAATTATAAAAAAAGAAACGCATTTCATAAGGTAAGTAAGTATTGAAATATTTTTTTTTACTTCGTTACATTGATAATTTGGACCACCGTTACGCATATGACCAATTTCATGTGTATCGACATATCGACTGATTTGAATGAGCTATTCTGTTTTCACATTCTAATGTTTTGTACATTTTATATTCTCCTGTGATCAGTAATATTTACTTGTAATTAAATTAACTAAACAAAGTAAAATGTGGAAACAAAAAGATGTCTTTGTCAAAAGTGAAAGCAAGAATGTAGGATGTTTCTGTGAATGATTGCATTATTTATTAAAAATGTTTTATGTCGTATACTTATTCAATTTATATTGGGTTTATAATATCATACGGTCTAATAAAAAAAAGAATAGCAATAATCATATTCAGATCAAGTAATTATTAGTTCTAGATTCTTTCCTTAATTCTTTTAATCTATAATTGATCATGGCCAACTTAAAAAAAGTTTTTGATTGTTAGTAATAGTGATTTTAATTGATATTTGTTTTTCAGCTCAATAAAATTTATGTCATCATAAATCTTGTTGAAGTAGAATATAGAACATATTGATTTTTATTTACATAATTAAAAAGCATATCTTATGGTTTTATTTAGACCGAATATCCATTTGAATAACCTAAAAAGATGTTTTACAGATGTTTAATTTATGAATATATTGAAATAATGCATTCATTCTGTATTCTTACTGTTCTGTTATCATCACCCTTGACGAAAACTAATCACGTAAAAAACAATTTGTGCAAAGAGATCGTTTGTTTCCACATTTCAATATATCAGATATGTATTCTGTATTAATTTTATTTAGCCATCATTATTAGTTTTTATCTTTGACAATTATTTATTAGTAGCTGTTTACTAGGTCTTAGCGTAGTATAATTCTTTACAAGTTGGGACATACAACATTGTTTGACTTCATGATTTTTATATATACCTATGTAGGTATAAAAAAATATTTGAATCAGATTAACATCTTTAAAATAGAATAAAAAGATGTGAGAGCTAATACATTTGTTAGAAGAAGAAATATATAATAATTGCTGTGTAAATTAATATTGAAAATTACATTTTTTCTCTCTAACGAATATATGACATGGTTTTATTATTTATTTCATCACATATGTTGATTCATGATGATTGATGTAGGTCATTTGAAAACTGATATTAGAGAAAATTTTCCACGGACTTATGGGAGTCTAATCAGTTTTTGTCTTTGTTCTCAAAATAATCATAACTATTTACTTTTTATCAATATTTTTATCATAGGTATAACATGTTAATATTTCACATAATGAGAATATCAAATCAATAAAAATTGGGATTAAAAGATAAAAGTTTCGCTTATCTTTTACCAATAAATAATATACACATTCACACGAAAGGGTCTATTATACGAAAAAAAAAAAATAGTAAAGGTGTACAAGACGATTTTTGTTAGTATGTATATTTTTTAATGCTGTGGGTAGCTATACATACAAATAATTAAAAATTGTTGCAAAATTTACTTGTTCCCATCTATTCAAATCACACTAAACGAAAAATTTAAAAAGTATACAGTTCGTTCACGGACGAAGTTGAAAAGAGAAAATACTCGTATGTTTTAATATTCCATTTCATGAAAAAAAAAGTCATTCCTCAAAGAAAAATCTGCTACAAGTGGTCCACCACATACAGTGTGTCCCCTACAAAGAAATGATTTCAAATATAGTAACTGATTTTCGTAGAACTCAATAATACATTTCGTCAGTTAAATAAAGTAAGCCTTGTCAGGAACAAAAAAATTGTGTATCCTTACACCAATTTTTTTACCCTGTAGGTAGGTATATGTAAGCCACCTAAACTATATTTTTGTACATTTCAACACAAGCGGGATTTTTGGCAAGAATTAGTTTTTTTCATGAAAAGATGTCCTCCTTTTTTTTGGATACTTGATGAAATAATCAATAATAATAATAGGCCAACAAATACATTTTTTTCTGAGCAAATTATTGGGTTTGAAAGCGTGAATCAAATTGTACAAGGTGCTTCAAGAATAACTGCACAAACTTAAATTTGAATTTGGCTGCTTAAAAAAGAAAAATGAGCTCTGTAAAGGAACGACAGAAGACCTTTCGGGATTTTTTTTCTGTGAATATAGTTTTAGGTCCCATATCATAAAATAAAATACAGAAATTTCTGCTAAAAATAGTTTTTCGAATAAAATGGAGAGTTCATTCTTTATAATCCCACTAGGCAATGATCCAGTTTCCAAAATACTAAATTGCTTTGAATTTCAAGGGATGTATCCACCACCATTTTACATATTTATGACCGAATTCACCTTTATAGTCCGGTCAATCTAGACATTCAAAGATACATAAATTTACAACAAGCTGAAAGTGAGTAATGTTGTTCAAAACATAATTGAAAATAACATATTAAAATTCCTCATCGTTCCGGTACTCGGAAAAAATTTACTCGAGCTCAAAGGTCAAAAATGGGTTTTTCGCGATTTTCAGCTAAATAGTAAGTTTTATCACAAAATTACCTCTGACAAAAATTGTAGATCATCGCTTTTATCATTTCCAATCCTTGCTAATATCTGTTATTATGCAATAGTTTCAAACTATACAAAATCACAACAGACCTGTGGAATAGGCCTACTGGGGAAACCAGGTTAAAAAAAACGCGCCAAGTACACTACCTCATAGGTGGCTTGGAAACGTGTGCATATTATGACGATTACAACTTTTACATCTTTTTGAATCGTTATATCTCAGAAACGGTGGCTCTTATGAAAAAAGTATTCATACATTTTATAGATAATTTTATGATCTACAATTTTTGTCTGAAGTAATTTTATGATAAAACTTACCGTTTAGCTGAAAATCGAGAAAAACCCATTTTTTTGACCTTTGACCTCGAGTAAATTTTTTTCCGAGTACCGGAACGATGAGGAATTTTAATATGCTATATTTAATTATGTTTTAAACAATTGTACTCACATTCAGCATGTTGTAAATTTATGTACCTTCACTCTTATTTTTTGGTCTAATTTGACCGGACTATTAAGATAATTAGATAAATAATTGGACCGAGTTTCATCATTATAAATATTTCAGAAAATGGGAATTTATATTCAAATGTTAACAAAAAAAGAAATTCTGGCCCGTTTGAAAAAAATATTTTTTTTATTTTAACCACACGAATTTAAATTTTTATATATGGTCAATTAATTATGATTAAATACATTGTGTAAAAGTTTATTAGAAGCAACTTGAGTGTTTTCTTTAATAAGTTAATTATACTTTTAAAAAATGTTCTCTTTAGGAGGTACACAATGACGTAGTCGTAAAATGCATCTTCTACAGGGCGATCTTCATACAACCGGTCCATTAATTTTGTCATGCAAAAATATCCCCAGATGTTTCATCATTCATTTGTTCGCTCTCTACCCAGTCCCCATTAGCATTATTAATTCTATAGTTGGGAATGATTCATGAACATTTATATTCTAGGTTATATGCTAATTTATTTTTTAGTCCGGCCTTTTAAAATAAGTTTCTGTTAATTAAAATTTAAGCGTTTCGTTTTTTTCTGTTTAGATTTCTTTTTACAACTTCATTATTCAAGTAATGGCATCTAAAATTGTACATTTACGTGTCGCTTTTTTATTTCATACTAATTAAATCCACGAGTATTCGCTTTATCAGCTGATTAAATGATCAGAATAATAATGGATCTCCTTTTTTAGCACACTCGCCGAGTTAGAGATGTTTACATGCAATTTTTTTGCGGTTTATCCACATGTCAACATTGTTGCCTGAACTGCGGCTACAGCGAAGGAAATTTCAATCCGAGTATACAAACATAGGAAGGAATCTTATACAGGGAAATGATTTTGACGCATTAAAAAATAATTTATACAGAGAGATTCACAAATGGTGACCAACAATGAAACCTCATATTCTGTGATGAATTTTAAGGGGATCTTTCCTATAAAGTTTAGCATCCTAGATAAAAACTTTATACCATTTGTGAATCACCCTGTATAATACTTACCCCGGAATCTTAATTTTCCATCACTGAAAAACTACAGTAGTTCAAGCCGAGGTGTGTAATCGAGGAAAGGATTGAACTTGGGAGAAATAAAATTTATCTTCATTCTATTAAGTCATTTATTTAAATAAAAATACTAAATATTTCGGTTCTAAAAAATAATTTAAACAGATAAACTGAATTAAATTGCTGTGCACAACTGAATATTTATTTGTTGAAGAGGAAATTTAATTGGTACCTATAGTTAGCCTTGTTTGTTCTTGGAAGAGCTATCGTAATTGCTGACAATGTATTTAATACTGATATTAAATACATTTATAATTCATTTAATGCAAAAAATTGTTGAAAAATCTATATACACATTCATACTTTCTGAAAAAAAATCATTTATAACAAATACATAACACAAAATAAGAAATACATATAAATCTTGTAACGAATTGGAAAGGTACACAAAGAATCACGAATGAAAAATTACCTGACCGAACTTTGGGTGATATATAAAAATTAACTATTATTATAGCAACAACAGAATAGTATTAAATTAATCATTTTAATTTAATTCACAAGTATAAAATAAAATTTTTGATAGAATGCATGACATCTACACTTGTTAACACTCAGTACATTGAGAAAACAGAATTTAAACCTAGAGTGACGTATATCAAATAAAAGCTCAAAATCTATAGATGAATAGAAGATATCTTAATTGAACTTAAGTCATAGTATGAAATTTTTTATCAATTGTCAAATTAAATTATAATTTTCACAAATGTCAAAAATAAAGTTGGCTTTACAAGTACCTGGAGATGACCTATAAAATAAAAATGATAAAAAAAACATAATATAAGGATTATTTTAACTAGTTATAGAATTGTATGTTAAAATAAAAGGACATTTGTAAAAAATTTATTAGTCATAAGGAGCGTAGCGAAAAGTGTTGTTAAAAAAGGACATCCAAGGACTGAAAATTCTGTAAAGGGACCTTAAGCAAAAATAGGACCAGAATATTCCAGAAAGGATGAAAAACAAAAGTTTATTGATTGGTTACGGCTTGGGTTTTGGAGAATGCAGAGTAGAGAGGCAGCTCCAATAAATTTAAATTTATACAAGAAAGAAACAGTCAAGTAAGAAACAGTCAAGTAAGAAAATTAAACTTACCAGTAAGGTTAAAAGTTTGTTTGTTCTCCAATCAAGAGAAAGAAATTTACCATCAAAGAAAAAAATTTCCGTTACCAGTAGTAAGCAGTCCATAGAGGTTTCCAGTGGCCCCATAAATGGTATGCAGGACATCTACGTAGTTTCCAACAAGGAAAAATTCAAGTTAGCAAATACCAGGTACCTAAAATAAAAATAAAGTGCACTATAAACAAAACTATACTTTTCTATCGCATCAAACCTTAGAAAAAGGATGCAGAATAAATTATAGAACTTACCTGAATAAAAATAAATATACAACACAAACAAACACAACTTTGGCAAAAATATTATTTCACAACAATATATTTTAGTTTCCTAAACAAAGAGGAAGCTAATAAAGAAAATGAATAAATCATAGTAATGAAATCAAAATTTTAGTAATAATGCATCTGATGTATTAATTAGAAAATGTTTTGTGTTAGTCCTGTTGTTTTAAATTTTTATACAGGGTGTCCCATCATTATTGTGCAATACTTTAGCAGGAGATTCTACGATCAAAAATAAGATTATTGTTTCCTATAAACAACGGTCGAAAATGCTTCCTAAGGGAGCTACGCCCCCTAAAAGGGGCTTCAGGAGATCATATTTTTCAAAATATTTCCAAAACCAGTTAACACATCATTTTGAATTTTAGTATGTTGGACACTCAATGAATGTTCTAACGAACTACACGAAAACTGTATAAAAATTTTAGTCAAAGGTAGCATACTAATTATGGGACACCCTGTATATCTAACTCTATAACAGTTTTTCTAAATATACATTAATACTCACGAAATAGGCTTATCATATTCACTTAATATTGATGGAATGGAATTGCGAGTTTTTTTACATTAATGCTACTATTATTACTAATTTACAAACCTATACCTTTAAATTAATTAATATGATCCATATTATATAGCTCCCAGTCAATAGTGATTATAATATCACAATCCATACAATAATTTTAAATTAAACAGAACTCCACGATTCAATAAACAAATTTTTGTTACCTCCAATACTTTCTTTTAGATCATAAACTATCCATAGCACACATAATAATGAACATTTACACCTCCACACTATGCATGCACAGTAATAGTTGATGCTGTTCACCTCTACATGCGGTTGCGCATTAAGAGTATATAGATATATAATTTTTAGAAATGTATTTTTTTTCTTAGAAGTTGGAATTATATGATTAATTTTAATAATTAATACTGCATGTTTAAATACTTAGTTTATTTTTCCAATGAATTCTTATAAAAACACTAACTTAATATTTTGTAAATAATTGTTTAATTCTGGGAAACAAATATTTTGAAACTGAATTATTCAGTTTGCATAATTATATTAATTCGTGACATAGTCTCATTGCAGAAAAATTTTAAAAAATAAGTAATAAAAAAATTTAAATAAATATAATATAATAAATATTTGTTTTTTTCAAAAACTGAAGCGTCTTAATATTTCAAGTAAGATTTTGTAAATAATTGTTTAATTCTGGGAAACAAATATTTTGAAACTGAATTATTCAGTTTGCATAATTATATTAATTCGTGACATAGTCTCATTGCAGAAAAATTTTAAAAAATAAGTAATAAACAAATTTAAATAAATATAATATAATAAATATTTGTTTTTTTCAAAAACTGAAGCGTCTTAATATTTCAAGTAAGATTTTTCTCTCAGTGTAAAATAACATCTTATTAAAATACATTTAAAAAATAAAAGCTTGTATTGCACTTAAAATAAGATAAAAAGTAGAATTTACTTTGAAACTGTGGCAGATAGTATATGGAAAAAACATGGGAGGGCATTTTTCACTAAAAATAAATAGTTTTATAAATGAATCTTTTACTTGGCACCGTCGCAATTGAATATCGAAATTTTCATCCATGTTTCGAATCCATCAACTGAAACTTCAAAATCCGTACCAAAAATCTACTTCAGCCATCCTGAAGTGGATCCAGAACCCAGTTCTTGGCCAATACGAAGCACGACTTTTAGCATTTTATCAAAATCAAATATCAGGATTAAGCTAATAAATAACTCTTTTCTGACATTTGCCAGTGCTTCCTTGGATTTACCACTCAATAATTTTATTTCTTTCACGATAACTTAGGAAGAATTATATACATCAGCTCTACAGGCCTAACGGCCCTTGGCTATGAGATCTTTCACTCTTCTTTCCCATCTTTTTCAATCCAGGGCATCTTCCTTCCAATCCTTGACACCTACATCCCTCACGTCTTTTATCACTTCCTCCAGCCATCTTTTTCTCGGTCGCCCTCTTCTTCTCTTTCCTCCTTCACCTTGTATCAGTATTCTTTTAACCCGCCTTTCGCCGGACATCCTCGCTATGTGCCCCAACCATCTAGTTCTTTGCATTTTGACCACCTGAACAATGTTTGGGTTTTTATACAGCTCCTTTATTTCTTTATTTGTTCTTCTCCTGAATTCGTTTTGGTTTTTAATTCCTCCAAAAATTTTCCTTAGTATTTTTCGTTCCCAGACTTCTAACTTGCTTTCCTCTTTCTTTCTCATTGTCCACGTCTCGCATGCATAAGTAACTGTAGGCCTCAATATTGTTTGGTACACCTGTACTTTCATTGCTCTTGTTATATTCTTTGCTTTTAAAAATCTTGAAAATATTCCCGCAGCCTTACTTCCTTTCGCTAACCTTTTTTCTATTTCCTTTTCTTCATCTCCCTTACACGCTAGCGTTACTCCTAGATATTCGACTTGTTCTACTGTCTCTATTGTATATCTCCTATTTGCAGTGCAACTAATATTTCAATTTGCTGGAAGTCCTCTGGTATTGTTTTTCATCACCAAATATTTTGTTTTATTTTCATTGATTGCTAGGCCATATTCTCTTGCTTTTGCTTCCAACAACTTAAAAACCCTTGTTACTTCTTCCTCGGATCTCGCCATCAGCACAATGTCATCGGCATAAGCTAAACACTGGTGTCGGCTGCCATATATAAGCCCTCTCATATTTATACCACTTTCTCTCAAAATCACTTCCTGCACTAAATTAAATAAGACTGTGGACAGTGGGTCTCCTTGTCTCAAACCTTTCATTACACTGAACTCCTCAGATACTGCCCCATTCATCGTAACTTTATTTTCTGTTCTTCTAATAGTCATCCCCACCAACTTCAATAACTTCTCTGGGACTCCTAACTGCCTCATTGAATATGACAACTTCTTTCTACTAATGGAGTCGTAGGCTTGCCGATGGGAAGAATTATGTCAAATAATTTTACTGATGATGAATATGCCGACATGGTGTAAGTATTTCTTGAATGTCGGAAAAACTGTGTTGCAGCAAGAAAAGGCATCCAAATCTAATGACAGAAATTAGCATGACAGACGCCTACTTAAATATTTTTTAGTTGCAACCGTGCGAGTTGCAACGCGAATGATAAAGAATTTTTTTGTTTGAATATTCAATTTTTGTCAAACAAAAAAGTTGTAGCAAAAAATAACTTAGGGGATGCTTATTTCAACCCCCTACAAGGGGCATAAATTTTCTAAAATTATTGAGAAGTTGCACATGCATTACTTAGTAAAAATATATTTGGAAACTTTAAGAAGCTGCATCGTTTGTGAGCATTATCTTCAGACTGACATAATTTTAAGTGCCACTTTCCAACAAGAAAGTTGGCAATGGATTCGATTGTTTCCATTGAAAGATTGATCTTTTTGTGAGCACGCTGTTCCTCGTGCCTCATATCTTACAAATCAAATCTCAGTTTTTAGTATAAAAAATAGTATCATATATCTCAAAATTCTGTAAACAACGTGGCGAAAAAACAATGCCAATAAATTACTTTTACTTATAAGTTCGTCTCCTTCCATTCAACTCGGTGGCCGACAAGCAATTTAGCTAAACCTTTCAAATTACGGGACATATTTTATCCTTCGTCGTATATTATTCAATAGTCCTGCTCTTAAATACCACTTTGACGTATTTATCTGCAATGCGATTAGATGAGATGTTGTCGTTAAAATTGTTTTCAGTTTTAATTATCAATTAGTAATTTTAATCGTGCTCCACATGCGTCACACAGGCCGTAAATCGTCAGCCGTTAAAATTGAAAATTAATAAAAATGTATGTTCAGCACAACAATTATTATTTATTGTGACTTGTTTTTTTTTCAACCTTACATAAATCAGTTTTAGATGAGGCTGAAATATGACTAGTGATGATGATGCTTTAATAAATTTTTTCTATTAATCATATATTTTGACAAAATTATTAATCTGATTACCGAAGAAAGCTTTTATAGCGTTTTACAAACATTTGTAGTTTTTTTTACTAAGTTACAGTGACATAAATTTATTGACGTTTTTGTTCTAGCAGGTTGTTCCTTAAGTATATTCCTATAATAAAAAAGTTACTATTGTAAACTCTTTCAAATAAAAAAATAAAAAATACCCAGGTGAAATGTAAAACAGTATATATTGTAAGAAAATAATAATGCATAGACAAGTAGAGCACTTGAGACTCGAGAACGAACTATCTGACTGACTGACTTAACACTCTTAACTTCTACATCGTAAATGTAAACTATATAATCCTAAATAAACTGATGCCTCAGCATTCAATCCATCAATGCAGCTCCATTGGTCCCTATACTGGGTGTCCCCAACTGACTTGTAGTAAATCGCATGAAAGAGGAAAAAACAAGCAATTATTTATATCCACAGTCTGCTTCGATTACAATATTTGTCCGCGTAGAGGGCCTAGCAAATTACATATGATACTTCAAAAAATTGTTTAAACCAGGTGAAAGATATCAATTTTGCCATGAAATATTAAAATAAGTTTTCTCTATCTCTTTAGATAAAAAAGTTAGGTGACCGTAAATTTTCGGTACTTTTCCAGTTTTTTTATGATTGATTATGATTACTCACAAAATTGGCCATGGATCTCAAATTTGTTTTTACGAGCTTAAAGGCCTCAAAAAATGCAACAAAAAAACATATGAAGATTTTTGACGTGCTTTGAGTGGCCTTTTTATAGTAAACAATTTGTATATCCAAGGCGACCTATTTTACGAGTTACGTGTTGCTAAATTTTAGAAAAAAGTACCTATAGGTATAGTGGGAAATAATCCGCTATATTAAAGACCACCTTGTATATATTTATTATTCATCAAAGCTGTTTAACAATAATAATAATTGCACGTCAGTAAATGTAATAAAATAACACGTTTCCACCGCACAAAAGATCACTTAGTGTAATTTTTACCTTAATATTTTTACTTTCATTATTTAGGCAATATCCTCGGTAATCTTAGACTAACTTTTACTTTATGTGAATACGAATTTTTTCTTTCAGTAATTTTAAAAATGTATTAAATACTTATAATACTGCCATTTCGACTTATTTAAATTTGTGAAAATATGAAAAAAATCTATTGTTGCATCAGAAAATGCTAAAATAAAAAATATATTTTTGGTGCTCGTATGTCAATGATAAGTACCCATAAATAACAAATTAATTACACTATTATTTAACTCTCCTCATTTTGATGAATGGCCAAAATATTTGTAAGTACCTATCAGTTACAGATATATTTCGATCTTGAGATTATTTAAGACTTTCAATTAACAAGGTCGAAAAACATGATAACGTTTCTAGACTTACTGACGTTTGGTACTTGAGCCGTTACATTGTGGAGAAAACAATAGTCGAAAGAATTCAATACGCTTAATACGTTTTTTATTGCATTTTTACCTGCTGCAATGATTGATTAACAACATAAATTATATAAAGATGGATTAAACTTCTGCATGTTCAAGTAGTATCCACCAATTGCCTAACTATGAAAAAACTACTTGCTTTCTATCAATTTTTATATTTTTACTACAAACATGGCAAAATTGGCCATTTTTGGCATTATATGAGATATTTTTCATTTTATGCACCATGTTATTTAAAAAAAATAATCATTGGTACCCTTAACAGACTGCCTTACGGTGACGACCCTTAGAATATTTCAGAGACTACTTCGATTTGAAGAGACTTTTATCAAGCTACCCTATATCTCTAATGATCTTCGAGATATATCAATTTCTATCAAAGCTTTTAGATAGCCTAATACAGAATTGCCTATTTTTTACATCGCGTGCAAGCTGAAGTATTGATATTTGGGAGACAGATGCCTATCATTTATTATACTTACTTTAAAAACTGTTTAATTTTATACAGGATGGTGAAAATTTATTGTCGAATGTGCTTAACTTCGAACCGCCAAAACTTGGTTTTTGTAAATAAAACCCTGTATATTTAATCAAAATCTGCAGTAGAATTTTACTCTGTATCTGTCCATAGTATACACTATAAAAAAATCAGTGAGAGTTAAAGCAATAAAGGTTCAAAGATGAGTGAAATTATTAAGTACATTTTCACTCAATATTGGGCATTTTGATTTTACTCATTTGTGTTTATATTTAAACTAAAACTGAGTACTTTCATTCAAATCTAGGTACTCCTTAAATAAATTATTCACGTAAATTCGTATTTGGTGCAATTGTACCTAAATCAGAGTAAATGTCCTCATTACAGAGTGCGTTTAAATGTATATTAATTTCCAGTAATTTGAATGGCGCCGTGAAGATGGCACCACATCCACATACATTTTGCTTCTATAATCTCGACCACAGTTGATAGGGGCCCGTTAGATGCTCCATAAAAGCGTAATCGCCAGAAGAACAGGCCTTAGCCGGCGGCGGTGGGTCTCAGCCGGCGGGTCTCAACCAGGACAGGAGGAGGCCCGGCGAAGTGAATTAATTTCAACACTGTATATCCTAATTAATCATTTGTGAGTGATTTAATTTTGCACTCACTATTTAGTTAATTAAAAACCATGTCTGAGTAAAAAATGACTCAATATAGTTAATTTTAAATCAAATTAGAGAAAAAATCAACAATTTTTTTGTCAAAAAGAAAACGAAAATACGGCTTTGACAATGAAAATAAATTAAAATGTTATGCGATTTAATATAATTTTTTAAGCTTTATCTTTAAAAGAATATACAATAAATACCGCTTTAAGGTGTTTCCATGGGCGACACTGTATAAAATCATTTGTATTTTCTTTAATCAGATAATATCATGTTTTGACATCGTATAAATAGTATGACATGAGGTATAATGTATTGGTATTCCTTTTTTTGTAACAATTGTTCTAAAGATGAGAAAATAAACCAAAACATTCGATTAGTATTCATAAATTGTCGAAAAAACAACAGTAACACGAAAATCCTGTAGTCCGATCTTAAAAAACGTGCAGTAATTTGTTATTATCTTGGGTTTTGCCGAAAATCCAAATTTAATCACCTAACTTGTTATCAGAATATTTATTGCCTGAAATAAATTAATGGGTATTCAAATTTATTAGGTTGATACTTTGCCACATACAAAAACAAATAAAGAACTGAATTATTTTTCCTTAAAGAGAATCGAAAAGCATATTTTTCAGTAAATTAAGCACAGAACTGCGATAAAATAATTAACGTAACGATAATAATATTCAAATCATTGCTGTTCATTTTATTCGCAGAATTTAACCTAATATGGAGGAAGGGGTGGCGTATTATTACAGTGCAATGTAATTTCAATGACAACAGAGAGCAAACATTTCTACTTTTTCCCAGGCTAGTACAGTGCCAAACGAAGTAAAATTATTCCAACATTTATTTGTCACTAGCAACCCGCCCCGGCTTCGCACGAGCAAATATAAAATAGCCTCCGAGGAGATGTAGCTTTCGGTAAAATTGGTTGAGTAGTTTTTGAGATCGTAACAAACAAAAAATCAATCATCTGCGACCCTAATATTAATTTTAAAATAATTCACGATATATCTATATACTTAAAGATAACAAACGAACTCAAAACTAAAAATGCAAAACCTTTAAATTTAAAACAATATAGGTAACTACCAACGATGTGAAAACAAAACGAATTAAATTAAAGTACCTATGTTCAGGGCTATCAATTTTAATTAATAAGTAAGTAGTTAGGTATCTAACTACCTAAAGAAAACAAACACGAAACAAAAATGCGACTATGAAGTTTTAAATGATTCACAATAAGAAAAAAACAAACAAATTATTAACTCAATGAAATAAAAGTATGTTTGCAAGTATCTATGTACGTTCCGACTACCTAAAGACAACAAATACAAAACAAAAATGTGACCTTAAAATATCGAACGCAATTATAACTTTCCAACAACACCCAGAAAGAAAACACAGTCGTCAGTCGTCACCTCCATTCGCTCCAAGTCAGTTTATTAAAGGATCGCGCGCGCGTTATCGTTCGGCTTATTAGCTAAACAGTAGGCAAGACGGTGCAGGGGGAGGTTCGGCGATCGCATCAAGCGAAGCGAGGCGCTTGAATTTTATTCTCGCGTCCGTAATTTTTTTGCGATTACTCCTAAGATATTCATTTAAATTATATGGTGTAAAAGAGTAAAATAATGTGCATAAACTTTCGGACCCCCGCGGCTCGGAAGCGAGGCGCGGGGTCACGGGGCGCCCGCGCGTCCCGGTCGAATCACGGCAACACGAAATTAATTTCGTTGCGCATTATTTTGATTTTGCTATATCTCCTAAGGTGTTCAATTAATTTGCATGGTGTAAAGGGAAAAAATAATCTTCATGAAATGCTCAAGCCAATTAACGTATTTAAAATGATAAGGATTAATACCATATTTGTGTAAATAGCTTTCCAATTACCGCTTTATAATTGCCAATTTTTTAAAGTATTAAAATGGATATAGTATGTTATCCTTAAGAGATGGACATAGCCATCGCGGACTTTTCTGTAGACCTATATAAGATACACAATTCCACCCAACATTATTTTGTTATATCTCAAAGGGTTTAGGCAGCGTTTTCGTTGAAACTCCCAGACGGGAGACAAATCTCGTTAATGTATACAAAAACTTAACAAATTATATACTAAAACCTTCCTCGAGAACCGCTCTATCCATTGGTGAAAACAGCATGACAATCGGTGCAGTAGTTTTTGAGTTTATCGCGAACAGACAGACAGACGCGGCGGAGGACTTTGTTTTATAATATGTAGTGATAAATGCGTCACTACTATATTACTTGTAAAACCCTAAGATATATACAATATATATCAAAAATAAATTTAATACAATTGTTATTTCGTTATCTGGAGATTAATACTGATATACCCGCTCTCCAAATATAGTAGACAGCGACACTTCAGAAAATGAGATTTTTTATTGTGGTTTACACATATCTGATAGCTAAATAATACCTGGGTTGCACTACGTTATCATGTTACAAGTAAATGGCCTGCAAGGATGGTCTATCTCACAGCAACAAAAGTGAAAACTACCTGACATGGGTCTCCACATTATAGTTGGTTGGATTAATATGTTACCAACAGCTTTATTATCCTTGAAAGAAAATATTGATACATTTGTTATTCGGAAGAACTCTACGACCAAATAGAATAGAAACCTTTATATTGAAAACGTCTTGGTAGGCGAATGTCAAATAAAAACAATTGAAAACCCTCGATGGTTGACATTTAACTCTCCCAATTTGATACCTACCTACTAGATTTTGCGTATAAAAGACAAATTAACAATTTTATTAATGTAAACGCCCTGTATTGCACGAAATAATCGTGCTACTCTTACATTTTAGTAGTAAATGCAGCCGTACATGTGTACCTTGCGTGAATCGCTAATTGTAATAATTATAAAACCATTGTTAGTGACAACTGAACCGTATGATGCAACTTTAGAAAGATTTGTGATTGCCTACCTACCGTAAATGGGTTTCCAGTGAGAGTGGATGAATTCGAGGAAGTCGATGGTGTTTCGCACAAAACTGATAACAGTTTTCGGAATGAAATGCAGTAGGAAAGTTCCGTTCGAATAAAGTGTAATCGCTTTCACATATAATTAAAAAAATGTTAATTGTGCTTGTTAGAAGTCATTTCGCGATAAAAAAAACAGCAAATTTAATAATTCTTTGAAACGGAAATTGTAATGATAATTATTCTGAGTCATTTTGAGAAACTCAAGCATTACTTGCAAAAGGGAAATGTGGTTGCATCATTTCAAATTCGTACTTAATTTTTTTAATTTAATGGAAGTGGGATACTTATATATTTCAGTCAGATGGGAAAAAAACTTCACAAGAACTTAAACAGTATATTTCCCATATCAATATTAAAAATTGTTAATGAGATTAAATTAAAAAATTCGTCAGGTTTATTAAAAAGCTTCTGACGTATAGGTTCATTTTCATAACCTCATTTATCTTTTTTACCTTTACTCCTAGGAAAAAATGATATACGAAATTTTCTTGCGATTTTAAAGCAATTTATAAAAAAATCAATGGCTGTTGCATTTCAAACACATAAATCAAACTTTTTTTACTGTTTTTTTAATAGATGCCTCTTACTCACTTTTTTACCTTTTTTGACTGTTGCATTTGAAATATATGAACCAAATTATCGGTTTTTGTATTAATCTTTATTTTCTGATGCAGTTATACGGCGTTAGTCAAAAGTTATGGAAACCCACAAAAATCTCAGCGGGAAAGCATTTTTGGGATAAATGGTGAGGACAAAAGTCTCAGGACTTTTCACGGCGCATCCGATGGTAACCTTGACTTGAGGTCAAAGCCATATGACATTGACTGTGACCTCAAGGTCAATGGTCAAGGTCAGTTTAAGGTCAAATGTTGATTTTTACTGTAATTTTTTATTTTTAACTACGGAATCAGAGGAAGTGAGTAGATGGTATTCCTTAATGACCTTCATCTTGAGGTCCCTAAAAAATTGTGAGTTCCTTCTATTCCATCGTCGAAAATAAAAAATGACAGTAGGAATAATCAGGACCTCTACCTGACTTTGACCATTGACCTTAAGGTCATATTTAAGATCATAATAACATGTAGAATTCTACATTCTCTTATTTCTAGCGTCGAAGTAACGAGTCGCTACTCCAAAAACCGATATGACATATTCTTTCGACCTTGATCTCATTATTAAGGTCACTAAGGAGTGCCATCAGGTATCTCTTCAAAGTCAGTCCATCTGATTCCGTAGTTCAAAATAAAAAATACAGTAAAAATGAACATTTGACCTTGAACTGACCCTGTATATGCATGTCATATATGTATTTGCTTTGATAATTTATACAATATTTTAGTTTATTTACTAATCCTACACATAGTCAAGATTGCCATGAAACCACTGTGAGAGCATGTTTTCCACTAATAAATTTACTAAACAAATCTTTAAATTCTCTATTAAGAAAAAAATATATTATAACAGGTGTTTTATAATTCACCGTTTTAGACAAAGAACAAATATTTATTCTAAGCTAGAATTTTTTTTAATGCTTTGTTGTCTGCCTTGTTGAGAGTACTAACTTCGATCAATACTTTCTCCCTTGGGTCGTATAGATTATTAGACCTGTATTAAATGAGAAATAAGAAAGTCAAAATAACAGAATTGGGGTGCCACAGAGTACGATTCTGAGGCCTATACTTGTCCTATTCTACAGTGTGTCCATGGATGGAGATGAAAAGAGCAAAAATTTTTCGTGCTATGAAAAATGTTATTGTCGTTAAAAATTTTTGTAGAAAAATGTAGTTTTAGATGGGTCCAGTGTGTCCCCTAATAAGAACTGATAGAAATATATGTAGTAGTTGATTTAATTCTTCATTTTCTAAGATTTAATAAATACAGAGTGTTCAGATACTGTCGTAACCACTGGTATCAACGACAAAAATTTTTGCTCAGAAAGTTGACATTTTGAGGAACGATTCTGTTTAGTTAAAAAAGTAATATGCAACTTATTTATCTTTCTGGAAAATTAAGGCCTTGTTAGGAAGAACAAAAGTTTCTTAGTTAAGTTTTCCTTTTCGTTCAATATAAATATCAAAAAAATTCATTAGCAAATGTCCTTGTCTCGTAAGACCGGGATTTTTTTTCAAAAGTTCTTTAAAATACTTTAATGTCCCAAAGTTTGTGATAATTAGATTTAAATTTTACAAATCTTTGATTTATCAAATCAAAAAATAGCTAAACATACCACGGAACATACCGTTTATTTTCAAACTTAATATATGAACTTTTTTCATTAAAATTTGTTGATATGAAAAATAAACTATGAAAATAATTTTATGCTCGTAACAATGCCTACTTAATTTCAACATTTCAGAAATAAAAATATGCATTTTCCAAAATTCCAAAATTTTAGCTTAATTTTTTTTTAACATTGACACCTACGGCTAAGACGATATGTGGACACCATGTACAATGTACATATCGCGAAATTGAAACACCACTGAGAAAAGTGTGATTATAGGGGAGGGGAACTAAAAGTTTATTCACTGGAATGTTAAAAATAATATATCAATCATTGAATCACTTACAAAGTGTTCAATTTAATCTTATTCATATTTTGTGTATACAAAATTTCATTTCAATACCTCCGTTTGTTCAGAAAATATTTAGTTCCATTTTTTTTTAAAAACTTCAGTACTCTACATCTCAAAAACAAAAGCTTCAAAGCTTTTTAGATAAGATATTCTTAAATCTGTACAACAAAAATGTTCTTTTCGTATTGTCTGAATTCCTTTATTTGTGATAGGTATCATTTAATTTTTTTGTATCGTATCTGTGAAAAAATTTAAAATTAATCAAATATACATTTTCTCGAAGATGTTTTTTTTACTATATTTATTATATTTAGGTACCTATATAATGTTTATTTGTAGCAAAAATTGTTTATATTCACTTCTTTAAAAAATAAATTCAAATGATATTCAATTTATCAGTGTATCCATCCTACTTAAATTCTGGTAGAATATATATTTTCATACAGACAACATTATTAAGACTAAATAACCTCAAATTTGGTGGCGTTATAATTATCTAATCTTTTAAATATATGTGCTTATAATTAGCTTTGCGTTTCATTTGAGATCCTTTCAAAGATTATATTGTATATTTCTGCAAGTACATGAAAACTTACTACCACGATATTCTACTACATATATAAAAGTAAAGAAATCATTTTGTTTGTTTTGTCCTTCAAATAATTTCGAGATATCGATAGAAGCTTGCTGCATATTTTTTAATTATTTGGTACCGAAATGATAATATCTATCTGTAACACTGTAACAGTAAGAAATTTGTAATCTCTTCAGGGTGCTAATAACGGTTATAAGTGCAAAAACACTGTTTGCTTGGTAACACAATAAAATAAAAGTAATTTTCTAATTCCTAGGCGTGAAAAAATTGAAAAATTACTCCCATTATATAATCTACATCTCTAATTATGAAACGCTCATTGGAATAAATAACCGCACTAGCTGCAAATTAACATGATATACATTTTTTTGCATGTATGATTGTTCCAAATAATACCACATTAAATATGATTATCAGTAACCACAACTAAAGGAAAACTACGAAATGTGTCATGATTATACATAGAAAACAAAGAAAGCATGTTCTTTTCTCAATACATACTAATAGAAGATAATTTTATAAACAAAAGAACTCAAAATATTAATTATTTGAAATGAAATAAAATTAAATAGTTATTAATATACGCATATCGTTTTTTTTTTACTTTATTAACCAAAATTATACAATTTTTATACAATTTTCATAGCTTATCACTGATTTCTACAAAAAGATGCGACCCTCATGATTCGGTTTATAGTTCATTTTTATTTAAATCACATCTCCTCTGGTATTTCCCGCATCGGTCCAGAAAAAATTAACTTTTTATCTCCGCCTTTCTTAAGAATATCTACAAAATAAATCTACCAGATTGCCGCGTTGCATTGTGTGGGGTACAATACGGTAGTCGACCCTAAAGCGGTTGTAAAATTTACTAAAACCAGCTTTTACGACAGGTTGAGACGTGTCTAAAATTCAAAGTATAGTAAAACGGAGGGTATTATGTGTATCGTTTGGCGATCTTACAATGTGAATATTAATATTGTTTTTATGTAATGAAGTGGCTCCCATAAGTTTTCATTTAATATGAAATGTTTAATCATAAAATATTTATAAAATTAAGTCAATTAATGCACAATAATTACTTATTTCCTTTATTATGCTTCATGAGAATTCTTCAAAATAATATTAAAATGGGAGAATTGGTCATGTTTTATTATATTATGTTGATAAGCTGACAGTTCCATCAGCGGCCAACAGTAGTATCCTCTGTAGCACTGGTATAGTACTGCGATAAATTAATCTTTCAATGTAGTAATTTGATATGAAAGGTTTTGTCCCTTTTGTTTTCATAAAATTTTGGAAAAAAACAATAATCGAATAAATACAAGTATAGCAAATATTTTGCGTACACTTATTTTAATTAACAACAATTTATTTAAATAGTTTATAAAAATAAAATTTGTGAACTTTTATAAGCAGCTGTATAAACCTAACAATTTTTTCTATTTTACCTCTGTTATACAGACTGTTACAAATTCGCTTCTCACTACAGGGATATCTGAAAAGGTAAGAGAAACGAACTAGCTTAAATGGGGACAAAGTTGCATAATCAGGGAACCAACATTTTGCCTCTAAAAATCAAGGCTAATATGATTAGTTTTAGAAAAATTTGAAAAAAAACGAAATTTTGGAAATCCGTTTTTGTTTCATTTCAGCCTTTTTGAGGCGATATTGAAAAAAGAAGAACACTTTCTTATGGCCACTTTTTGCCCTCTATCGAATGGCATAATCAATTTTTATATGTAACGTTTCGTCTCTTCTGTCTCCCTGTAGTGAGAAGCGAATTTGTATTTAGATATAACAGCCTGTAAAAACGACAAACACAATATAAAAAAATCCAGTTCAGCTTCCATTACAGAGTCAGTGTCACAAAGGTTAATAATTACTTGTGTGTAATTGACTTTTGTCACGTAAGTAAGTTGAAACGCTTATAGCATCTCAGAAAATTTAAAGATCAATAGAATAAGTATCCAGGAAGTGTTCCACTTCAAAGAAATAAAAAAGATGTTGTTGACTTGACATCTGTAAACTTACTAAAACTAGTTTCTTGACCTGATTTATTAAATGTTATAAAATATTGCATTACACTTCTCAGTACCATCGAAATTATATTAATATAGTGCGCTTTTCTTGCTTTATCTGGAAAAATGGAGGTCAAAAAACCGCAGTCGTTAAAGAGATAATTATTTTTAATAAATATGACAAAAATGTGTATGTATGCTTTAGAAGCTAAATCATACAAAGCTATATAAACTATAGTTTTGTTCTCTGTAAAAGGAACATTGGAATTGAATGCAAAATTTTTCACTTGTGTTTCGGATATCAACAGTTTAATCGTACTCGCCCTGTACACTGGTGAAAGCCTTCTCGTTGCGAAAATATGTTTTTTGCTAATATTTTAAGAAAAGAATAGTTAGCCGAGTTACTTATCTCTATTTGAATAATTCACGTGTTTTAAGAAAATTCATATATCAAATAATTAGCACGTAAATAGCTTTTAAGATCATTTATATCATACATTAGTGAGCGGAGATACATTTGGATTAAAAATTAGTTCTGCTACGAGATTTTAAAGTAACTTTTATTAGAGAAAATGTGTAGTCATGTTACTATTATCTACGTACATGTAAGAATATTCCACAATGAATAATAATTATTGTTATAATTAAAGTTATTTATTGTTTCTTTAACATATTGATGAGAATTGTGCCAATTAAATTTAATAAATGTAAATCCTGAGATGGTCAGTACGCTGACAGGAATCAACTTGTTTCGTAACACATATGTAGTCTTCGTCGATCTATATAGACCCACTATGTTCAATAAAAATGTAGAAGTTTAACAATTTAGAATATAATAATTACATTTATTTTCCAGTGGCATCCGAGCCCAGAAAATCGCATACTGGGATTTTATTCCTTTGAAAACAATTTGACAGGCGACATTTACTGGGATTGTTTGTGTTTTCAGCTGATTCCAGCCCTGGAATTAATTTTTCCTAACCTTAATGAGCACGATATGCCTGCTGGTGATGTCTGGTTCTAACAATATGGTGCCCCTCCACAATTTCGCCTCGATGTAAGAAATTACCGTAATAAAGTTTTCCCAAATCGATGGATAGGCAGAAGAGGGCCGCTTGAATGACCACCACGCTCCCCTGCCTTAACTCCACTAGAATTTTTTTGTGGGGTTGTCTAGAAAGCAAAGTGCATGTGAACAGACCAGACACAATCGAAGGACTGAAAAATCATATCAGAGAAGAAGTTTGAAACATAATGTTATTAAAAGTGTAATTGATAACTTTGAACACTTTCTTAAAATAATAGCACAATGAAAATCTTTAGGTTTAAATTAATGAAGTCAGTAAAGACTAAAAATATGTATAAAGCAATATCTGTAAAAAACCTTCCTACTTATTTAAAGGACAAACATTTTACACATCTTTTTTAATAACATCTTAATAGGTAAATAAATTTATAAGAAACCAAACAATCATAAATATAATTGATACCTAAGTATTTTTTATATACCTATTTTTTACATAACACAGTACATTTTTAATACAGCAAGTTTTTTTTCATTTAAACATAGCTGTCTGTATCCCTTCTACACTTCTAATTAAAAAAGTGAAAAAGTTAACAATGTTCTATTAGCTGTTTTAAAATATACAAAGATAAGTTTTGAAAACATGTTTTGTTAAAATTCTGGTTAGATTTAGACAACAGCTATTTAATAGTATGTTAATATACTCCGCGGTCGAAATTATAGAGAGTGACTCAGACATAATATAAAAACACTATTACCATAATGCGTATAAAATATAAAATGTTTTTATACGGTTCAATATTATTTAACTTTGTGCCGCTCGCTACGCACATCGATAGAATCTATAATAGTCTATAGACTTAGGTACACTGAACGTCGATCTATATTCTATCTCTGTTTTTTGCACTTGTTAGGGAATAGGGAAACGCTTTTTTAGTGGGTGTAAACGGACTTGATTTATATATACATAAGCGTAGACCCCTGGGGTCTAATTCAATGGCTATAATAAATTTATAAATTAAAAAAACACAACTGGGACGTTTTAAAATGCTGTCGTAATTAAAATGGATCAAAGTGCCGGTTATAGCAAACCGTAAAAAAATATTAGATGTTATGTTTTATTAACTTTTTTCAATATTTTCTATATCTTGTTGCCTTTTACGCAGACACGCCAATGGATTTTCGTTCCCGGCACGCTTCATCCCCCTTACTAGTCCAAAACCTAGCGATGAGTCACTCTCTATAATTTCGACCGCGGAGTATAGTTAATTTATATTTATGTATTAATCATGATAATAGCAAATTCTTATTTTAAATAAATTACTATAAAAATAAATCTTCATTTCAGTATTATGATGATGACAATGATTTTAACGAAATCAGCAAGTTCAGTAGGTTCTTCTGGAATAGAATTCTTCCTCTTCCATTTATTTGTTTGTTTTTTCAAAAGATTTGGATTAAACCGTAAGAAGTTTTTCTTAGTTTTTTAATTTTTGATATCCTGTGCAAGAAGAGGTATAAAATGTATGATGCCGATAAATTGGTGACGTACGTACATTAGAAGCTTCGTTTTTTTAACGTAACTGTCAAAACAAAAACACTTGTTTTTTGATTCTGAGACAAACTGCTTAGTAAGACACTCTATATTATAATTTTGAGGAAATCAAGTTTAATTTGAACAAAAGCGTAATCATGTTATTTCTGATTTTGTTTTTTATTTATACATTTTCAACGATGTAACGACCATATAGTCCATTAAACATTTTATTTGGTTGCTGACGCTCGCTGCTTCGAGCGACTTTCAAAGACATTTTTAGCATATTTCCTATCATCCAGACGAAAATCCGAGATACACAAATTTGAGATTTTGTCGTCTACTTTCAGATGCCGTTTTCAGAATTTAAATCGGACCATTTTTGATAAATCGCCATGCTGTGCAAAAAAGACCCTAATTTGTTTATAATGCAATTGTGCAAAAACTATGCATCGGACAGAAACCATCTTGCGCACGATTAAACCACATATTATTATCTGTTATTTTCCGCAAGATTGTTTTTCCAGCTTCAAATTTGACGGAGTTATGAATTTTTGAAAAAAGATCTATTTTAGAGGTTGTTCCGGATTTTCTCTGTAAAAAAATGAACCGATCGGGTAGCAGAAAATAACATTTTATAGGTTTTTTTATTCTCTACAAAAGTTCTAAAGACGATTCCATCATTATTTTTCGGGATATTATAAAAAAAATCCATTTTTTGCAGTTTTTACTGTTTAAAAAAAATTGTTCACGACTTTGCTGGGGAAATCACTTGGGTTTTCATTTACTAAATATTTTTCAAAAGGAAATACATGAAATTTACTGTAATATTTAAGTGTAAAAACATCCTCTTTTTTCGCTCTTTTGGTTAGCCTACTAGTTAGATAACGAATTAAAACTAAATTAAGTAAATGAAGAGAATAAGTTCTTAAAGTAGCACACCAGTATCTTCCCCCCCTTATGGCAGAATATTCAATTATACCGATGGAATAAGCAGGTGAACTAAAAATCAATTTGGGAATTTTCCACCGTTCACCCCTAAGCAATCGATAATACTCCTACAACGCGATCCGAAATATCCGCGATTAACATTCTGTCTAAACCGGTGAGCAATTTCCTTTAGATATGGTACAATTTATATAAATATAGACCGAACTCGACAATGAATCGTTCTGATGATCGATTTTTGTATTGTGCTGCTCTCGGAAATCTGTCATGATCCCTTGTCTTGTCTAGCATGAACAAATAATTTGTCATAATTTAGATATACGAGCTGCACGATACAAAAAGGAATTAAAAAAGCGGTAAAAAGCCCCTTTGTGTATTTGTAGAACAAAAGAGATGTAATCTCAAGGAGGTAGGACCGGGCCATAGGCGGCGGCGAAACTTCTTGGACGAGTAATCGACAGAAATGTGTTAATAAAAAATATTTATACACGTTATGTACGCTACTCATGAAAAAAATTAGGAAGAGGCTTTAATTGCACTTATATAATTCATACAAAATTTGAGATTGTCTCAGAATATAAAAAAACTTATTAAAATGTGAATTTTAAAGCACTTTATCTTTTTTATTGTAGTGTAAGAACTTTTTTTATAATGTGAACTATATGCTTACTCTTCTGCTAAAGTACTACATTAACTAATTAAAAGATATGTAGCTGTGTAACAATGTTTCCTGATAATGGACGATGTTACATTAAGATTAATAGTATTACAATTAACCTTTGCAGAGCTTCCATAAATGATTACAAGCCACGTGATTAGTAATTTTATTTCCTCCATATTGGCAATTAAAATTCGGTAAAATTAAAACCATAAGATCAAGATTACATTAAAACACAACACTTTCTTTCACCGGCTGTGATTGGTGTAAGTTTATTCAAACAATCAGCGACCGCATTATCCCCAGCATAGAAGTAACAGTTTGTCATTGTTCATTGTAAACGAATCATTAATATTGGTGACATTCAAATTTAGGGGATTTTCTTTACCAGTACCAGCCCTGTATTGAAGGCTTTGTATAAACTTATAACGAAAATGAAAATACGGTTTATACTTATTTCTAGATCTGATTGTGAAAACAACACTACCCTTGTTGTAACACAAAATTAAATGACAATTAAAAGTATGTCACTGATATAGGTTATGTTATAGTCTTTCCGAACTCAACTGAAGAAACAGGAGGTTGGCAGTATGTACCAGGTTCGGTAGCTGACGCTATATTTATTTAGCCATACCCATATGCGGGTCTGGTCGAACTAAATGTGGAGGCGGTAGAAATGTATACGCCCAGTTAAAGAACTCTCAGTTGTTGACAAGTGGTTGACAAATTGCCTAGCAGTACAGTGCAGCAATGTGGAATTTGGTGTGATTCAGGTAATATTAATTTGTTGTAGGCACCTTCTATTAATTATTCATATTACAATTGCGAAAGGGAGAAATAAAAGCGATATTTTGACTAATACAACATGGCATTTTGGAGATCTTTTGAAACGGAACAAAATGAAATTTACCATCAATATAATAAAATTGTCTGAGAACATAAATAATTAAAATATTGTCCAAATAAACATATAATAGAAATTTTCTACACATTATATACATATTATTATAATTTTTTACCTTTGCTAAGTGTTTTTACACATGTTCAACTGACTTTGGAAAAACTATACTACCACATGATGTGACATACATTAGCAAAAATATTATAGTACACTGAATTCAACAAAATACTTACGTAACCATTTCAAGAAGCAAAATATTTACTTTTATATAGAAAAAACATCATTTTTAACAATGTTAGTTTTCCACAAACTGCAAACAAATTTCTTTGAATGTAAATTAAGAATCTAGAGACCCGCACAAATAATTTTGCGCCCGAGATACCCTTACCCTGTTTAACAGAGACCCTAAGCTATGTTTATTAAATTAACTTCAAGAATACCTGGAATCTCTAAAATTGCAAATCCTAAGCCCTCTAACATTTTTTTATGCAATAATTGAAAATTAACATTTTTTCATGCAAATGTGGAAATTGTCCCTATATTCGACATTCATTCAAAGACTGTATAAAAAGTAGAAAAACAAAAATATACAAAGAACTATTGCATTTTTATATCGAGATACACTATGTATTTTTTTTTTGTTGACATTTTGTCTTATTTATCAAACTGAGTACGAAAATAAAGAAAGAAATGTCGTAGTAAGAATGAATTAAAAAAAATTTAATAAATGTCTTCTATAGAAATGAGAATATTCTAGATAAAAAATAAATTGCAACCAGTGACATATAGAAGGGGTACTTGCATTTTCGGATGTGACAATTCCCCATTAATATTTTTTTATTTTTAAAATCGATTTATTAAATTTTATTTTTTTGCATGGCGTTTATCGTTTCCATAAAACTGTGTTTATATCGCGTTTACATTAAGCATTACTTACAGCTTTTTGCTTTTATTAGGTTCTTTTCAACATACGAGGGTCTTGTAACATTTTTTTTAATAGGGAGTTGTGCAATGTAGTCCAATTTTTGTAAAAAACTGATTTATTCCTTTTGAACTCATTCCCCTGATTATAATTAAAAAAAGATAACTTAGGCTACCTCACCATATTGATTTACTATATGATATCAACATTTTTTTTATCTATACAGGGTGTAGAAGTTTGACTGCCATTACTTCAGCATGAGATAGAGTAATCATAAATGAACAAAACAGTTGTATGTTACAGGGTCGTAAGATTAAGAGTTTTCAAAATACAGCAAGTATTAATATTGGGGAGTTTCATCATAACGTGACAACACGCGACTTGACCTACGGAAAAATGTAATCAACTATTATTGTGAAACATTTAGTAAATTTCTAGACAATTGTTTTCCAGTTTTTAAATAAATAAAATAAAATGTATCGATTTTGAACGAAGATAGTGTGGTGCTTAAATTTTCTCGAATTTTAGTAATTATTATTAAAACAGGAACTTAACTTTTAATCAAATTAGGTATTTGAAAAATATCTAATTAAAGTACCCAAAGATTGACGTCGTCCAAATAATCATACGTATTAAAAATAATTTAGGTACTTACCAAAAAGCATAATTTAGTTATTTTTAAACGCACATGTATAAAATAATCTACAACATATGCTCAAAATGTCCACCACCATTTTCGATGCACGCGCGACACCTTCGAATCTAATTTTCGAGCACTCACTGGAAAACACCTCAAGAAAAGGAACTAGTGGTACGCAAAAAACACTCCGACACGTCGAATCCAGATACAAACTGAATTGCGTATTGGTGGTTGCTGGACACCTTAGTATCTCGTGTTAATAAACCGCCGCGCCGTTGTCACATTGTTCGATATGAATTTTATCGAATTTTAAATTTATTACAACGCTAATTATCTTTTTTAGGTATAAAGAAGTTCAAAAAAGTGATAAACATTGTATTTTATGTTATTCTATGCACGCAGTTATGTCAATATTCCTTAATTAATTTCTCGGAAATGGTTGAGTTTAGGACCCATGTCATATAAGGGTTTTTTGTTTATTTTAATGTTTTCCATCGTCTTTTAAAATTAATGCAGTAAATCTTCTAACACCCTGTATTTGGCGTTTAAGAAATACAAAATAAATGCTTCAAAGTGTACTTCTAACGCTTTGTTTTCGGAGCGCTTCAGGTTTTATTTTTGTTGCTGGGCGACCACGGCGTTTCTGGTAGTTGATGGTACCGTTACAGTTTCTCCTTTTTTAGAGGCCGTGACCCGCCACTGGGCAGCATCGGCACAAAGCTCTGCAGTGGAAATTTCCACGCCGAACCTCGCTCATGTTTATAATTTGAAACTCTTCATCCGTGACGGCTGTATTAAAATTATCATTTCAAAATCGACTCGAATTAGGTACAGTAATTAAGGTTTTTTCGTTGCTAACCCATATATATTAACTAGAGAACAGTACTTATTATCTCGGGCTGGTTTTTTCATCGGTGTTACTGTTAGGGATGCTGTCCATGGGAGTGCGGCCCTGTTCGCCGCATCCATTAATATATAGACTGTTTATGTTAATGTCAAGTAGTGTAGACTAGAAAGAATTAGTTACGTGTAAGGGTTTTTTGAAAGGGGACTCACTTGTTGACTTGCTTGACGACTGGTCGAGTGTTGTATGTTCAATCTGAATATATCCTATTTTCGAAGTAATTGTTTCGACTTTTAATCGTTAATTATCCTAACAAAGGCAGCGGTGGGATATACTCCAAGGCGCTTCCTGGCAGTGTTGTGTACTTGTGCGAGTTTTGTGACCTCATTTTGTGACCTAATTAGGCGTGACCCCAGTTTTTGATTTTGTGTTTGTGTGACAATGGGTCGTTCTTCAAAACGTAAACATCGGGCTCGACGTCGCTCAACACCTTCCCGATCCTCCAGCTCATCGCCTAGTTTGACGCCGCCTCCACGTGACACAGACAAAAGTACCCGAGGGTTGGTTAAAAAGTTAAAAAGGGAATTGCAAGAATTACGACAAACTGTAAGTACACAAAGTGTTGTTAATGTCGATGAATCTGTAATTCCGTTGTTTGAACCGGGTAAAGACAATGTGCAAAGTGTGACAAATTGGGTTAACAAAATCGATGAACTAAAAATGTATTATAAATGGACAGACACGACAACCGTTAAGTTAGCTACTAGTAGATTGCGTGGTAACGCGCGCGGGTGGTACGATTCGCTAACCAGTTCATGTCTGGAATGGCAGGAAATGAAAAATTTATTAATTCAAAATTTTCCGACACCAATAAGGTTTGGTAAATTACTTGTTGAAGCTGCTTGTTACGGTCCTTCTTCTGGGCAAAATTTGGGTGACTATTGTTATGAGAAAGCCGCCAAACTTAATAAACTACAGCTCGAAATTCCTGAAGAATATGTCATTGACAGCATAATCGAAGGGATTCAAGACGATAAAGTTTCTATACCTGTAAGGGCTGCCACTTTTCAAACAGTTGGTAGTTTAGCCAATTATTTAAGCACTATATCTTATGTACCATCTGATTTCTCGTCTTTACTTCCCACCACTAGTAGGAGGGATACAGTGAAGCCAAGTACTAGCAAAGCTATCAGTATGCAATATCAAAATAGGTCAATGAAAAAAGAAAAATTAGGCAAACATATTCGTTGTTTTAATTGTGGTGGAAATCACCTAGTACGGGACTGCGTTCAACAACGGCTTCAATGTACGTTGTGTAAGAGATTAGGACACTCCGCAGCTCGGTGTCAGAAAAAGAAAAATAAACAAGTTAACGAAATTGCGTTGAAAGAGAACGTCGAAAATATGTTTAATAAGACAGTCCTCATACATGGTCATAAAGTAGACTGTTTATTAGACAGCGGCAGTGAGTGTTCTATTATCAAAATATCGGTCGCCCGCCGCATACACTTAGATATACAAAACGAAAACGTTATCGTGTTAAAATGCTTTATGGGGTACATGATTTCAAGTAATTTAAAAGCTCGAGTTTGCCTTAAGATAGAAGAGGCTATTGTTAATGTTATATTAATTGTATTAGATGATCGTTGTCTCAAACATGATTTAATCGTCGGAAGAGACTTTTTAACTAATGAAAATGTAATCATGGTTAAAGGTAAAAAATAAACTCTCATTGGGAAGCCTTCCATCTTTAAACGTTAATAACTTAGACATTGTAGAACTGGGTGGAAATAAAATTAATCCGGATACAATTAATTTTGGTCACCGTTTGTTAAAAGATCAACAACTGATGGTTGTTAAGTTGCTCCGCGACTATAGACAATCAATGACAATGTATCTCATTTCATTTTAATGATTTAGATAATTCGTTTGAAGAAGGGTTGTCCCATCTAAATTTAGTACTGACTAATTTCAGAGAACATAAATTGACATTAAAATTAAGTAAATGTACAATTTTTAAAAACGACTCGAATATTTGGAGCGTGAAATCAGTAAAGATGGGGTGAGGTCAGGCTTAAGTAAAATAGAAGCCGTCCGAAAAATGAGACATCCTCGAAATGTTAAAAAATCCGACATTTTCTTGGTCTGTCGGGGTATTTCACAAAATTTGTCAGAGATTACGTGCGACTAGTTGAGTCTTTAACTCGCCTGACAAGGAAAAGTATTCCTTGGGCTTGGGCCGCAGAACAAGGAGAAGCAATCTTAAAAGTTAAATCGTTACTTACATCTAGGCCTATATTAAGTATTTTTGACCCGTCCCTAGAAACAGAATTGCATACTGATGCTAGCTCTCTTGGAGTTGGATCTATATTGATCCAGGTTAATAACTCAGGTCAACGGACCGTAGTAGCATATTACAGTAAGCAAACGACACTGGAACAAAGAAAGTATCACTCCTATGAATTGGAGACGATGTCTGTAGTGCTATCTTTACGTCACTTCCGAGTTTATTTGCTGGGTATAGTGTTTAAAGTGCTCACTGATTGTAATGCATTGAAGACGACGTTCAGCAAAAAGGATCTTATTCCCCGTGTAGGCCGTTGGTGGTTAGAAGTTCAAGACTTTAATTTCTCTATAGAGTATCGACCTGGGAGTCAAATGAAGCATGCTGATGCGCTAAGTCGTGACTTGATCAGGGACACGCCAGAGATTCTACAGGTTGATATTACCGAAGCTGACTGGCTTCTAGCAGTGCAACTACAAGACGATCAAATCACCACAGTGCGTAATATTTTGACTGAAAATGTGAAAACCAACGAAACCAAACAGTATTTTAAAAATTACGAACTAAAAAAGGGAATAGTTTTCCGCAAGTTAGAAGACGGCCAATCAGCTTGGTTAGTGCCACGTAATGTACGATGGCAAATTTGCCGACTGTGTCATGACGAAATGGGCCATTTTGGTTTGGATAAAACAATACGGAAGATTCGAGAAAATTACTGGTTCGCAGGAATGCGACGTTTCGTTAGAAAATATATTAGTTCCTGTTTGAAATGTCAGTATTACAAAAGGAAAGCTGGGAAACCAGAAGGGATGTTACACCCAATAGAAAAAGTGGCTGTCCCATTTCACACTATGCATCTAGACCACGTAGGGCCATTTGTAACAAGCAGCCGTGGGAAAAAGTTTTTATTGGTTATTGTTGATGCATTTACCAAATTTTTGGTGATTGAACCTGTCAAAGACACAAGTACACGTTATGTTGTTAAGACATTATTAAATTTTATGTATCTGTTTGGTGCTCCGATTCGCGTCATCACGGACCGCGGGTCGGCTTTCACGTCGCATACGTTTAAAGCATTCTGTAGTACCTACGGAATAAAGCACTCGCTGAATGCTGTCGCAACACCTCGTGCTAATGGACAATGTGAACGGTACAACCGAACAGTACTCGAGTCTTTGGCTACGACCGCTGCGGGAAATAATGAAAATAAATGGGACCTCCATGTAAAGCAAGTACAAAGTGCACTAAATTGTACTTACAATAAAGCTATCGGGGTGTCGCCACTGGAAGCATTGGCAGGTTACAAACCCCGCCATGTCGCTGAGTCTTGCCTTCTACAAGAACTTCAAGCAGATCTGAGTAGAGTTGACCTTGATGAGTTACGCACAACTATCAAAGGTCGGATCAGTGAGGACCAGAAGAAACAGAAAGAGCGGTTTGATAAGCTCCGTACGTCTGCTACCAAGTATAAAGTAGGGGACTTGGTAATGGTGACCTGTGCATTTTCGGCTACCGGCGGGAGTAAAAAGTTACTGCCAAAGTACAAAGGACCTTTCCGAGTTCGCAAGGTTTTGTTCAATGATCGCTACGAAGTAGAGGACCTCCGGGAGGGTTTCAAGAAAAATAAGACTGTAGCGGCGGTGGACAAGATGAAGCCTTGGATTAATTTCAAAGGTGATGGTCCTAAATGTAGGTTGGCTCTAGCTCCGATTTCTGGGAGACTGGTGATTGATCTATGACCTTCACGACTGGTGATTTATGCACGATCTTTCACGACTGGTGATTGATCTATGACCTTCACGACTGGTGAATGACTTATCTTTCACGACTGGTGATTGATGCACGATCTTTCACGACTGGTGATTGATCTATGACCTTCACGACTGGTGCATGACTTATCTTTCACGACTGGTGATTGATGCACGATCTTTCACGACTGGTGATTGATCTATGACCTTCACGACTGGTGCATGACTTATCTTTCACGACTGGTGATTGATGCACGATCTTTCACGACTGGTGATTGATCTATGACCTTCACGACTGGTGCATGACTTATCTTTCACGACTGGTGATTGATTTATGACTTTCACGACTAGCGAATGACTTATCTTTCACGACTGGTGATTGATTTATGATTTTCACGACTGGTGATTGATTTATGACCTTCACGACTGGTGAATGACTTATCTTTCACGACTGGTGATTGATTTATGACTTTCACGACTAGTGAATGACTTATCTTTCACGACTGGTGAATGACTTACTTTCACGACTGGTGAACTGATAAAATTTCACGACTGATGAACCAATGTCACTTTTCAATATCGTTGTTTTGTTCGCAGGGTAGTACATATTCTGGGACAGAATATTAGAACAGGATGGCCGAATGTTAGGGATGCTGTCCATGGGAGTGCGGCCCTGTTCGCCGCATCCATTAATATATAGACTGTTTATGTTAATGTCAAGTAGTGTAGACTAGAAAGAATTAGTTACGTGTAAGGGTTTTTTGGAGGGGGACTCACTTGTTGACTTGCTTGACGACTGGTCGAGTGTTGTATGTTCAATCTGAATATATCCTATTTTCGAAGTAATTGTTTCGACTTTTAATCGTTAATTATCCTAACATTACTTATGTACGATTAGTTTTTTGGAGGAGAATGCTTATGAAATCACATTTTCGTAATTAGTTCGCGGAAAAGATAAAATTAGTTGCTTTAAGTAATCCATGCTTTGATGTTTCTTTACGTTTTCAATAGCACTTACAAAAAAAAACTTAAGATTTATGTACACTCACCAAAATAATTAAAGAAGCAGAAAATTGCAGAATTTTTTTTGTGATCTTTGAAAGGCTGTAACTTCGTGAATAATGGTCGTATCGAGAAAAAAAAAGCATCTTGAAGCTTGAAATTACTTTTTCCCACAATTTCGCGTTAAATACTCATACAAAAAAACAAAATTTTAAAAAAATAATTTTTTTAATTTTTCAAAATTTTTTATAATTCTTTTGCGTTATCTTTTTCACAATTTTACATTGAATATTTTAAATGTTAAAAAAGATCTTTTTTAAATTTAAAAAAAAAATGAAATATTTAATTTTTTTTTAATTTTCAATTTTTTTTAGATATTTGATGAGTATTCAACGCGAAATTGTGAGAGAAATAAAACAAAAAATTTTTTTCATCTTAATCATCCATTGATGTTTAAGGAGTAATAAACATCTTTAATCTTTTAAAAAACGTTGAAAGGAAGGAAAACGGTTCTACCGATCGATTTCAAAATTTACAGGCTTCATGGGCATAGATTGAGCTAAAAAAAAAAACTACAAACATTGGTCCTATTTTTCGCAATATTTGCAAAGTAGTCATTAATTTTCCAAAATAGCAGAAGAAGAAATTTTTTTGCAATTTTTCAAATTAATGCTGAATATAAAAAAGAATTCTCAAACATACCAAAAGGCTCTTGAAGAGGATTGATTTAGATCTCTAAAACCCATCTTCGCTTCACTGTACGATCATGAGATATCGATGATAAAAAAAGGTGACTTTTCACTCAGTAGGCGATATATCAATGAGAAATAATCGTACAGAAAGTAAAAAAAATAAATTAAATCTTATGAATCAGGCTAAATGACCCTGGCATTGATAAAGCCAGAAAAACTGAGACTATGCGCAGTTTTGGAAAAAAAATTTGTAAAGTTTTGCCTTGCATTATTGTTTTTGATTGCGCCGAGAGTGATCTCAAAATAATTTTTCACCTCAAGATTTCAAAACTAGAATCTTCAAGCTTCAAGATGCTTCTTTTTTTTCTCGATACGATGATTATTCACGAAATTCTGCTCCTTTAATTTTTTTGCTGAGTTTATTTTAATAACAAAATAATAAAATGCCTTTTGGATTCTCAGGAAGGACACAAGGTGCTCCGATATGATTTTACAAATTTCAGTGATAGATGTAGCTCCTTTCTTAGATAAAATGTATTAAAAATATGATTTAGAATATTGAGATTTCTTTTTTTCTGTAATTTTAGCCTATTCAAAAAAATATATAATTTTCTCAGAACACGTTTAGTTTGGTTGTCTTAGATATAATTTCAGTAATTTTTGTAACTGTAAAATTCTTTCATGACGTTCTTGGATAGCAGCCACAAAAAATTGTAGCAAGTCCGTTAATATTAGTTCTAGTACCTACAAATTCTTATTATCTTAATAAAATCACTACAAACATTATTATTAAATAAATAAATAAATAAATAAATAAATATGTAAAAAATAAATGTATATAATTTCCTGACCATAATTAATTCCTGAAAATTATTTTGTGCAACTTCGACGTCACCTTTTACGTGGGTGTTGTATAATAATGAAAACGTAATATTGACAGTTGGTAGAAGGAAGCGCAAAAAAACAAACGCTTAGGTGGGGAATTCTGGAAGGAAGCCTAAATAGTTGAAGTGAGAACAGTGTGGAGATGGGAGTAAGACGATCTGCGGGCAGTGTGACAAAATAGTGAAAAATCAAAGTGTTTAACCCGTATAATAATTAACAGGTATTTATTCTTATTAATCTTATGATTGTGATGGTTATAGATGTTTAATGATAACAATTCTTCTCTGTACGTTTAGCCACCATTGCTTTATGCTCAAGGGCATATATTTTTCTAAGGTAAAATTGTTACAATTATTATTAACGATTGCTCATTATTTATTACATGTTAAAATATATATATATATATATATATATATTGTCGTGACTGCCAAAATATTGCAATAACAACTCCTTTGTTTCACATTTAACTTGTTTTATCCTGATTACGATGTTCGAAAAACAAATGATAAAACATTTCTTGTGTTCGCTTTATGTCAGACGCCTATAATTTAAATTAACAAAATTTAGTTCAGATCAAATACAACCCGCTACAATATGTATAATAATTCAATTTTTTCGTGACAACCAAAAATGTAAAATATAGTAAAACAAAATATATCAGACATTAATTACTCATATTAATTAGAAAATTTTCTTCTAAAGAAGTATATGCTATATATTTTTTACTTCAAGACTGTTAAGAAAGCAGCATTTGCCTTTTATATTAAATTTCTTGTGCAACACTAGAAAATTTAAGCTAAGCAAGTTTGAAACAATTTCTCTTCACTGTAGTTATACAAGTTTTGTCCTAAATAAGGAAAAAATCATATTTTTTTACCTAGTGTGTTTATTTTACGTTTCCTGAATTTTGCACAACTGTTGAATATACAGAAAATTGCGTACGGTACTATGAACATAATCACACCCTGTAGAATGTAGAATGCTTTTATGCATTAATCACAATTATTGCGCATCTTTACAAATTGCTGGACAAACCAGGAAAGATACATTTTCTAATGTTTACATGTTCTCCGTGATCTTTCAATGTGAAAAATTAAAGGAAGTTGTTGTAGTTTAGCGTTAAGCTTCATCACTTTCTGGATGGATATCTACTTGTTCGATTATTGTCTCACTAAAAGTGCGATTTCGTATCCATAAAACGCCAGCATTAAAACTTTTTTAAAGCTGTGCATGTTGATCCTTATGTGACATGTAGTAGAGAGATACAATTTTGTGTTTTTGATACCTCAATCGATTATTGAACAAAACTCTATTGTTTTGCTGCCAAAAGCAACCTTAAATCATTTAAAGTGCAGCAACTCAATTTTTTTTATTACCTTGGCTTGCCTAAAATGTAAAACCAACAAAAACAGCTTTAATTTATAGAATTACGGCACTGAATCAATAAGTACACTCTGGCCTTGAATTAGCACAATGAGAACTTTGTTAAAATTAAAATGCGTACCTATACTGCCTATCTGAAGTTGATAAACACACTCGAATAACAATCGTACGGAACAACTTTGTTTTGTTGTCAGACTTCAGAATTTACTCTACAGACTCGTGTGTGTTCAAGCATTAGAAGATAAAAAAATTCTATCAATAATTACACATCAACACAGACTTTTCACTGGATATACAAATGTCAATTGCGAAGACTGCCTTGATTCTTAACACTACAAAGATCTAATTTAAAATATGTAAATAGTCATGGTGTAACATTAAAAAGAACCTTACCTAAATAATGTTCAGCATTTGAAATTTTGCGCAGTTTTTTACGCATCTTTTTAATATTTTTAATATTTTCACATATTTTGGTAAATTGCATAGTAATATTGACTGAATTTTCAGAATGTTTTGTGGCAAGAACTACATTTTTTAACAGTTTAACGAAGCAAAAAGCAATTAAAAATAATTACTTAAAAAAGAGTGTAGTTGTTATGTTTGAAATATAATTTTTATGACAAAAACTTATGTGTATAGGTATCCCTAAATGGGCCCAAATTTGATGAAAATTGATAACATTTTTGTTGCAATAAAGCAAAAAGTATTATCTACTACAACTAAATAAGTTGATTTCAAATAAATATCAACTTTAGATTTCAAATTTACAGGGTGTTAATTAAGTATGTACAATAAATTCAACAGACGATTATTTGAGTGATTTTAGAACAAAAAAGTTCATATTAACATTGGTCCGCAGATGCTTCGTTACAGGGTGTTAAACTTTTGTAAAAAAATTGCTATTTCTTAAATATCTTAAATACCCTTTACCCAATTTTGTTCTAATTTGGCAGTGTTATTTGTACTTTATGTTATTTAGATGTTATTAATAAAAAATTATAAAAAAAATATAATTTCCAAAAGAAACTTTTCCCCACGTTTCTTGTGTGGTTCAATTAAGTGTATTTTTTTTCTCCAAAAATTAATCAAGATACGAAAAACATTTAAGAGACAAAAAGTTGTATTTTTAGTTGCTTAATTCAAAAAATACATAAAAATTACAGAAAAGTCAGTGAGGTATATTTTTTTTTACAAAAATATTTGTTAAGGTACCGCTCGTTACACCACTGGACTTAATAAATGTAATCAACTTAGTGTTAAATTAACCCCTTAACACTACAAATAACACTGCCAAATTACAAGAAAATTGGGTAAAGGGTATTTAAGATATTTACGCAATTTTTTTACAAAAGTTTAACACCCTGTATCTTCAAAACGAAGCATCTGCGGACCCATGTTTATATAAACTTTTTGGCTTATAATCACTCAGTTAATCGTCTGTTGAATTTATTATACATACTTAATTAACCCTGTACATCATCTTTAAATACAGACATTTTACTAATTGTAATTGCATTTTTAAATAAGTGCACAAATTTTGGTATGACTAACCGTGGGATCTTCGTTAGCTACTGATATTAAAAGGAAATAAGTATATATACAGAGTGTGCCATTTCAGTAACAAAGATAGACAAAACTAAAGTATATTGAATTCTTAGAAACGTAAATTAAGTACGGTGTATTAATATTATATTTTTTTTTTGAAAAGCGACAGAACACAGGAATAAAAATATCTTTAAGTGAAAAAATAGTTATTTTTGATGCTAGATTGCGAAATGCTACTTTTGCATTCGAGAATGAGTTATTTTTGCGAGCAGTAGCGATCAAAATAATAATTTGAGAATGCAAAAGCATTTCGCAATCGAGTATCAAACAATATTTTTTTCGAAAACTGTATCTCTGTTCAAAAATGATTAAAAATGTCAAGAAAAATTTTGGACATTAAAATTAATTTATTTCACATGTGTATAATTCTTCCAAAGTCAGTTGAACATGCATAAAAAACCGAGCAATTAAATTTAATGAGTTTCATGGGCGTCCCTTAAAAAGTTTTCTGCTAAAGGTAGAAAATTGTAATAATTTGTATATAATGTGTAGAAAATTTCAATTATATGTTCATTTGACTAACAACATATTTTAATTATTTATGTCCTCAATTTTATTATATTGATGGTAAATTTCGTTTTGATCCATTTCAAAAGGTCTCCAAAATGCCATGTTGTAATAATATTAGTAAATCCCTCTTATTTTTCCCTTTAGCAATTGTAATATGAATGATTAATAGAAGGATGCCTATAATACATTAAAATTATCTGAATCACACCAAATTCCGCATTCCCGCACTGCACTGCTACGCGACTAGTCGACAACTGAATTTTGACAACGCAATGGACCAGCGCATTGCTCTTTGCCCGCACGCTCATTCTTCAACTAAGCGTATACATTTCTACCACCTGCACTTTTCGTTCGACTAGATCTGTATATGGGTATGGCTAGATAAATGTGGGAACAAGTTTTTCAAATATTTCAATGCCGAGTTGCTGCTTAGCGACCGAGCCTGGTACATACCTTGTGCAAAACCGTACTTATCTTATCAACTTCGACGTCACCTGTTACATGAGTGTTGTATAATAATGAAAAAGTAATATTAACGGTCGGTAGAAGGAAGCGCAAAAAAAGCAAACGCCTAGGTAGGGAATTCTGGAAGGAAGCCTAGATAGTTAAAGATAGGTAGTTGTGAGATAGGTAAGTGAGAACAGCGCGGAGTGAAAAGTAAAACGATCAGTGTAGTGTGAAAAATACAGAAGTAGTGGAAAATTAAGTGTTTAACCGGTATTAGTTAGTAGGTAATATTCTTTAAGTACTTTGTTGTTAATTGTTCTATGTAATTTTATGATTGTGATGGTTATAGATGTTTCATGATAATAATTCTTTGTATGCTTAGCTTCCATTGCTTTATGCTCAAAGGCATATATTTTTCTAAGGTAAAATAGTTATACTTATTATTAACGATTGCTCATTATTTATTTCATGTTAAAATATATGTATGTATATATATTGTCGTGATTGTCAGACATTACAATCACGACTTCTTTATTTCACATCTAATTTGTTTTTGTCATGATTACGTTGTTCGAAAAACATAGATGTTTCATGATAATAATTCTGTGTATGTTTAGTCTTCATTGTCTTACGCTCAGGGGCGTATATTTTTCTAAGATAAAATTGTTACAATTATTATTATAGATTGCTCATTATTTATTACATGTTAAAATATGTATATTGTCGTGACTGCCCAGATATTGCATTAACGACCTCTTTGTTTCACATTTAACTTGTTTTATCATGATTAGGTTGTTCTTTGATTTCTTGTGCTCACTTTATGTCATACGTCTATACGAGCCTTGTTGAATTTACTAACATTTTCGCCCGTGCGGAACGAATCTGGATTAAGCTCGATTGCCTCCCGTATGGGACTCCGGTGTTAAGAAGGATCTTCCGAAATCTCAACTTTACCTGGATTGCCTCCCGTATTATGGGACTCCAGTACCTTCCGGCCCTGCCGGCTAACTAACACCAAACTTATTCAGTTTTACTTGGAAGTGTGTATGACTAATATGGGGTTAACAGATGACATTTAGTGACACATTAAATGAGACAGAACTTATTTGTTATTAGCAAATGATCTTAATTTTATACCTTTGGTTAGCGGTTGTTTTGTATTTATATTTGGGTGGTAAGAACAACGATCGTGGGTTTCTCTGCCATGCTCTTTCCCCACAGGAGCTCTAGGTGAGCCTGGCACTCTCATTTTATGTTAAATGGTTGTTAATGTTTTTGTTGTTCTTTCTATTTGTCACATGTTTAATTTGAAGACTGTTGTACGTGTATTTACTCTGCTTTTGTTTTATAAAATTAAACCATACATCCCCTCAAAAAACGTTAGTAGCCAGCGCCTTCCGGCCAATAAAGAAATATACACAACGTAGGTATTCCTTATGACGATCACATATTTTGGCCACAACTACGATTCTTTTATTGTTTTATCGAACCTAGGGTTGTTATACTACAACCTTGAAGATATTGGTTCTTCAATTGACTTCGGAAAAACTTTACATGTCACCTACAATGTACTGCACCTATTTTAATGTCGAATATTCTTTGATTTCCTGTTAAATGAATTGATAATTAAATTGACTATTATTAATAATTGTTATAATTTATTATTTTGTTGATAACAATAAATAAAGTGATATTCTGCAGACAAAAAAACTGTCGTTTTGGCACTGTCGTTTTTTTTGCAATGTACCTAACTTTTATTACAAAATATCCATGTACTTAATTGGTTTCACATGTACCTAATTGGCTGACAAGTTTTTGACAACCGTTTCTATTTTAATCATTTCTTACAAATTTATTTGTGTTCAAAAATGACTAACAGCTATAGGTACCTGTTCCGTGTCTTGACCAGAATATCAAAGTACATATATGTCACTAATTAGTTTTTAAACAGATGAAGATAATTTAAAGAAATTAAAGTTATTTATTGCTAATTAAACTGTTTTTATTTAACGAAATAAACACATTACGCATAGAAAACACGACGCTCCTCAACAAAGAGGGGAGTGACTCACATTCGTACGAATATTATGCGAATTATACTGTCCGTGACTGTAACCATGACCGCGGTACAAGGAATCGGTAATGAATGAAATATGTATTCGATTTTTCGTACCTGCCCTCAAGACCCTTGCTCCTACTGACCTTTTTAACCTGCCTTATCGAGCTTTAATAATCGGAAGGCACGTTTTTTTCAAACGCACATTTTAGCAAGTACCACAAATCACAATAGACTACGATGGTGAACTGTTTGCAGCCCACTTACATCTAACGTAGCTCCAGTCGAATTAGAGTCTGAACGTAAAGAAAAATATTAGTAGACATTTGATTGGACTTTATCATGGGCAACGGTATGTAGAATGATATTATTAAAAAACTAACTCGAATGAAGTGACGCTAAGTTGGCAAATTGCAAATAAGTGACAAAATTACGTGTTTCTTTCACTTTTTTACCCATGAATATCTAGACCAACTATCGGAAAATTAGTCATTTTATGTTGTAGGCAATTAAATTACCTACAATTTAATATCTCTAAAGTTATATTTCACCAATTTATTAACTGTAAAATAAAGGCCGAATGCCGAAAAATAAGTTTTCGGAAATTGCGCATTTTGATATATTTTTTTTAATTTTGATATTTAATGAATACATTGAATTAAATACATTACATCTGGTTGGCTATTACAATAAATTAAACTAAATTAAATGCACACATGTACATGTAAATTTAAAGGTTAGCCTAAACACCGGAGTGTTTGTAATGCTATAACCTTTCAAAATGACCTACAATTTAAATTATAGCACAGAGAGCACAAGAATATACCTAATATTTTAATCATAGCACAGAAAACAGAAATGTAGGAGAAAAAAGGAGAGGAGACGAGCAATGCGAATACACAATGCACCATGTAGGTACAAGTTATTACTAATAAATATTGAAAAAAGTTTGATGTTGTTTAATGTATAATTTTACACAGGCTTTGAATTTTTTTAAATGTTCAACCTTCTTTATTTCAATTGGAAGCATGTTATAGAGTTTAGGGCCATAGAAAAATATTGAATGTTGCGTATGGGCTTTTTTAAATAAAGGCAGGCTTACAGATAAATTCTTTACAAATCTGGTCTCTTTATTTTTTTGCACAATATATGTAGTTTTATTGTTGAAAGTCCACAGCAAACAATGATAGGTAAAAATATTTCTTACATTAAAAAAACCCGTTTCCTTGTATAACTGATCAGTTGAATAAAATTTATTTCTTTTAAATATAATTTTTATTATGGTGTTTTGAGCAGCTTGAACATTATGTAAGAAGGTGTTACTTAAACCACCCCATGCTGTTATACAATACCGTATGACTGATTCCGTTAAGGAATAATATAACATGGTTAAATTCTGTTGTGATAAAATTTGTCTTAGTGTAGAATTGGTGTGCTAGTTGTCTAAGCTTTCTTGATACATAAGAAGCATGCTCATCCCATCTTAGGTGCTGATCCAGGATAATACCTAGGTATTTAATATCATGTACTTTCTGTATATGAGGACACAGACAATCATTATTGTTAGAACAATCAGTGTTATGAATTTTTAACACTTCGGTATTAGGCTGATCCTTATTTGTTAAACGAAAAGTTAAAAATTTTGTTTTTTTTATATTTAAACTTAATTTATTGAAGTTAAGCCACATTTGTAGTTTTTTAAATTCAGATTCAGCAGTATTATACAGATCAGGCCAGTAATTACCAGAATAAATGATTGCAGTATCGTCAGCATACGAAATAAGGTGACCTTCGAAATTTTTTATGCAACTGATACTATTAATATACACAAGGAATAATATAGGACCTAAAACTGTGCCCTGTGGTACACCAACAAGAATTTCTTTAGGTTCGCTCAGACAGTTGTCTATTTTAACTCTTTGTATTCTATGTGACAGATAATCTCGAAACATATCTAGAACAGGACCACGGATACCATAATGTTCCAACTTGTTTAGCAATATAGTATGTGACACTGTATCAAAAGCCTTGGCCAGATCGAGAAAGATGGCTAAACACCTCTCCGATTTGTCCAAGGATTCAACAATTTCCTGCACAAGGTCGAGTACAGCACCCTCCGTATTAGATTTATTTATTAAACCAAATTGCCGTTTAGTGATTATATTATGCATATTGAAAAACGAAATTAATCTAGTTTTAACGGTATGTTCAAAAATTTTAGCGAAATTATTTATCACAGAAATTGGACGGTAATTTATTAATTCATCATGTGCTCCCGTTTTAAAGACTGGTGTAACATTCGATTCTTTCCATTGTGCAGGTATATTATTATTTCTAAATGTTAAATTTATAATATGAACTAATGGAGCGACAATATTACTATGTACATTTTTTATTACATTAGTAGTTATCCCATCAGGACCAGGCGAACAATTATTTTTCAGGTTAGCTATTATTTCAATTATTTCATTTTCATTCACAGGTTCAAGAAAAAGTGATGATGCAGAGCGATTTTCGTGTAAGAAATTTACGGGTAAAGCTTTCCATTCTTTAATTTTCTTAGCCATCTCCAAACCAACACTAACAAAATAATCATTAAAAATTTGAGCTTTCATTGGATTTTCAATGATAGCTTCACCACGTAAATTTTTAATAGGTATATCCTTGACCGTTTTTTTATTATTTCCACCATTTGATACCTCATTAACAACATCCCAAGTCTTTTTACAATTACCTTTAACAGAAAAGAGTTTATCTTTGTAATAATTATTTTTTGTATTTTTTATAAGTTTATTTAATTTATTTCTACATTCCTTATATTCTCTTTCAGCTTGTTCTGTTTTCCTAATTAATAATTTCTTTTTGAGCGTATCTTTTCGTTTAATAGAAGTTATCAAACCTGCAGTTATCCAGGGTTTTATTTTAAAATTTTTATTTGAAAATAAAGTATAACTATTTGTTGCTGAGTTTATATATCTTTTTAAAGTAACAATAAATGTATTATATGAAATTTGTGCATCGTTGCAGTTTATTACTTCTTCCCACTTTTCATGACTTATTGTAGACATTAATTTATTAAAATCAATACTATTTCTAACTTTAGGTTCCTGTTTTGGTAACACTTCACAGAAATGTTTTATTGATAAAAAGTTGGGATAATGGTCTGTTAAATATGTTTGTATAATCATTGGAGTTATCAGAATTTTATGAAAGTTATGGTCTTTTCTAATGAATATATGATCAATAGCACTCTTTGTCTGTTCGGTTACTCTTGTTGGCTTATTGATATATGAAATAAAACCATGTTCTGCTAACAAGTTTAAATAATTATTTACATTATTAGAAAATGTATCTAAAATGTTTATATTACCTTTGTTCCAAGTGCATTAGAATTAGTTTCCAACAGTCCGACGCAATCGCATTTGATTCAAAACAATGAATTTTGAACCTTATGTAAGCTTTATATCTATATGCGCATGCGTCTGACTGTTGGAAACTGTTTTGGATTCTACTAGGAACAAAGCTATTAATATCACCTACAAATATTTCAATTTTCTGTTTATTTAAGTTTAAAAAATAACTTTGTAAATCTTCCTCATATATTTGCATATTTGTAGCAGGTGGCCGATATGATGCTGTTAAACCCATTTCTTTATTATCACTTCCAACAAATTGTAATCTTATTAATTTAGTTTCTCTTAAGGAAACAGTATTGATATTTTTGATAACTAAAGTATTTTTTTACATAAACGATTAGACCGTCATTTTGATTAAATTTTGAGTCATTATAAAATAGTGTAAAATTAGGTATGTTAAAGTTGCTCATCTTTTCTATGTTCCATGTTTCCGATAAAACAATAATATCTATATTATTTATTTTTTTATCTAAATAAACCATTAACTCATCGAAATTTTTATTTAAGCTTCTTATGTTCAAACGAATTAGATTCACGTCACCCTCTATCTCTCCAATTTCTCCTAAATCGGAACAAATGTTTGTGTCTAAATCATTATGCTTATCCAAAATGTTTGAAAAGTCTAACATATTTTATTATTATATTATAAAACAATGTCTTATAAAGGACTATAAATGAAAAAATAAAGAACATATGCACAGATCAAAATAAGTACCTAAACTAAGCAATACCCCGACTCCTAATAAAATTAACTGAATGTTTATAACTTATTAATAACATTACATATTTTCGTTTCTTCGATCATCTCATTGTTCTCATTAATGTGTTAGGAAAAAACTCATTTTTGTTATGCTCTTTAATTTAATTATGACTAAACTAAATTATAATAAAATTTATTCTATTTGAAATTAAAATAAACAAAGACAGAGTTCATTCTTACTCCCAACAGAAGAAACATAAATGTGATAAACATTAAAATTATGAAGTATAGGTAGAGTTCTTACTTTTTAATTACATAAATTGTATTATTATTGCAAATAGCGATGGATGTTGAAGAAATTTATGGAAAAGATGACCAATCGAAAGACCAACATGTGTGCCAAATGCCAATTCGATTGACCGTGAATAAGTTCCATTGATCCAAAGAAACGTATCGAAAAAAGAAAAATTACAACTAACAAAGTAGGACGTGCAAAATAGTGTCATAAACAAATTGTCCCAGGGTCAGGCAAAAGCCGCTCGGGAACTCGCTCTTTTTGCATTGAATAAGGCTAATTTAAAAAAAGAGAAATCACCTATGCCGCTTTGTTTCCAAGATAGCTTTTTTATAAAATTTTTCTTATAATAATGAGCAATTTTCGAAAACTAATTTTTCCGCATTCGACCTTTATTGTACAGTTAACAAATTAGCGAAAACTGACTCTAGGTACCTTATACTATACCGTGAGCGACAAAAGTATTGAATATATTTATTTAAAAATCAGATGTTCGTTATTTGAAACATTGCTCGGTCCTGTCGAATTATATTTTTAGTTGAGCATTTTCTTAAGCAATGTTCATTTATACAGGGCGGCCCAAAAAAAGTTATGAAATCAAGGCCAACTTTTTTAAATGGAACCCCACTTTTTTTAATTTTTATTAAATTCTCCATGGAATTCTGAGAATTTTTTATGTAACATAACCTATACCTATCTTTAACCGTTTTCGAGATAATGCCATCTGAATATAGAATATGGAAAATACACGACAAAGTCAGTGGGAATTGGTGTACTTTCTGCTAAATACATTTTATGTTTTTCAAATATTTAAGCACAGCTAATGAATTTAATTCTTAATTTTAATTTGTTTGGTACAAACTGACAAAGCCAGAAAACAGCAAGAATAATATTCAATAACAAATATCCAAATCATACATTCATTCAAGCTACTGTAGGAAAAATTTTTAAAAAATTCAGAATTATAAACTAATTCAAACAAACAGAGTTAAATTAAATGCCATCCATTGGTTTCTTGACAATACCCAAGCCTATGTACAAACTCATCTTAAACATTATTTAGTACGTTTCTGTCAATATCCCTAATTTCCTGCCTGGAAATTTACATAAAGTTTGGATTTTCAATAACCCCATAAGAAGTAATACAACGGAGTGAGATCGGGGGAACTCGGAGGCCACTCTATTGGTCCCCGTCTTCCAATCCAACGCCTAGGAAAACATTCGTCTAAATACCTCACTTATATTTTCTACATTCAAGCCATTTCGTCCTAATGATCCAAATAAATCACCGAAACACTTATTTGTTATGAATTTTTCTGATTTGAAGCAACTTTCTGTGAACCACACAAATCTAAGATGGAAAAGTAAACGTGGTTTTATTTTAAAACTAGCAGGGTAAATCTCAGGGTGATTTTTGAAAATTTTCTATATTCTATATTCAGACGCCATTATCTCGAAAACGGTTCAGAAAATGCGCAACTAAAAATATAATTCGACGGGTCCGTGCGATTTTTCAAATAACGAACATCTGATTTTTAAATAAATATATTCCATACTTTTGCCCCTCACGGTATTTAATTTAATTGCATACAACAAAAAATAATTAACATTTCGATAGGTTGTTCAGATTTTCGTGGGCAGTACAAGAAAGTGAAAAACAAGTAAAAATTCCACTTATTTGCAATTTGAGCATCACTTCTTTCAAGTTACTTTTTTGATATTATCATTCTACAATATCCTTCCTCGTCATAAAGTGCAATAAGGTGTCTACCAATTTTTTTAAGATTTCAGGTTTTATTATCTAATTAGTCTGGAGTATTTTCCGATCAACAATACTGCAAGGATAAGCGGATTGAGCATGCGCGTGTTGTTTATAACGCAGATGGCTTTCAAGGTTTTCTTGGAAAGAACAGGTTTTATTTTTGGCGCCAACTCAAACATTTTGTTAAAGTACAACTATTTAATAAATGGATGCATCAAGTTAACAAATTAGCGATTAGTGATGGTGTTTGACAAATTTATTTTTGAATCCCGAATTTTTTAAAATTTTATTACGTTGTACAAAAGTATCATTCTGCTACGCATTTATTTCTGTTTTTCTCTACACATCTGACTGGCGCTTTTAGCCTTTCTATCTTTGACAGCCCTACAACAAGCGTATGTGGATTACATAGATTTTTATTCATACAGAGACCTAATTTTATGGGTGGACTTATGCTATTTCAAAGTAGTCCACGATTATGATATTTCGTTAAAGATTACAGAAATACTTCCGTTTTATAGCAATAATTTAGGTAACTAGAATTTAGTAAAAAATAATGACCAAATTCACGGCTACAATTTTACCAAAAACTGGAAGATGTTGCTAAAAATAAAGTGAATACTCTGATATATCACACACGTGTAGCAGGAGATAAACAAAAGTACAACGAATATTAAATTTATTGTAATAATAAATATAAATAAAATTGTTATATGTGACGACATGACAATGATATGGATAACGTTAAGAGATATAATTTTCTGATCTATATTTATCTGATTTTTTTTAACCGCGATAAGTTAATTTAAGGCAAGTTATTTAAAACATAATTTCCGGAATAATAAATATGTCAAAGCATGGTTTAATTATTTATCCTATTCACTTGGGTAATTTGCCTGTTGTAAAATAAAACAATACATTAATTCTTAACAAACCCTTGTGTCAAAACGATCAATGAGTGCGTTGATTTCTATAAAAATATTAGACTGAAAGAAAAGATGGCGTATTTGAATATAATATTTTTGCAAGAATGCTACGATTTAAGTTTCTATGTATAGTCTTTCCGAAATCAGTGGAATATGCAAAAAAACGTCTGGTAATAAAATTTAATGAGTTTCATAGGCGTCCCTAAAAAAATTTTCTGCTAAAGCTAAAAATTATAATAATTTGTATATAATGTGAAGAAAATTTCTATATGTTCATTTGGACAACAACATATTTAAATTATTTATGTCCTCAAACAATTTTATTATATTGGTGGTAAATTTCGTTTTGATCCATTTCAAAAGGTCTCCAAAATGCCATGTTGTGATAATATTAGTAAACAAAATATCCCTCTTATTTCTCCCTTTCACAATTGAATGATGATAGAAGGTGCCTATAATAAATTAAAATTACCTGAATCACACAAAATTCCGCATTGCTGCACTGCACTGCTGGGCAATTTATCAACCACATGTCGTCTGCTCTGATTTATTGTCCAGTAGCCCAATGCAACTGTAATCGTTTTCCTTTGCCCGCGCTCGCATTTTTCAACTGAGCGTATACATTTCTATCGCCTCCATGTTTAGTTCGACCAGACCTGTATATGGATATGGCTAAATAAATATTGGAACAAGTTTTTCAAATATTTTAATCCGAGTTGCTGCGTCAGCGACCGAACCTGGTATATACTATCAATCTGTTGGTTCTTTAATTGATATCAAAAAAACTATACCTACCATATAATAAATAAATTTTAATGCTGTTTTAAATTATGTTTCTGTCTAGTGTGTATTATTGTGCACAAAAATTACCATTCCTTTGAAAATTTAATTGATTCAACACTTCTAACATTAAGAAAACGGATTGTGGTTGATATCATTGAATTGAAAATTACATATTTTAGGCAATTAGCAGGTAAATTAGGTGGTCTCGCATAATTTCGATAGGTTTTGAACTAATCATGTTTGGTTTGAATCATGCTAATTCATGAAAACTGAAATAATAACAATTTAGATATAGTGTTTGAAAATTAATCTAATATGAAGGTACAGTAGGAAGGAAGTATATTATACAAAATTCATTACGAATTAAGGAATTAATGACATTATACAGGTTCGGAAAGTACCGATGGTCGATCTGCCGTTACGTGAGAGCGATAAAGTAAGACATAGAAATCCATGCGATAGAGAAGGATGGCTATAATGAAGGCGTCTCATAGTCACCGCCCGTTTCGCCTTTCCACAAATAAGATCCACTTCTTATTTGAAGAAGTTTTAACAATTTCAATTTTTTAATCGTTAATTTTTATGATTTAACACTAAAACTATTTTTTTCTATGCCATTCGATTGGTTATTTAAAATAATGAAAAGTTGCTTTCGAAATTTTGTTTTACAACAAAGATAAAAAATCACGTTCGCTTTGTGAAATTGTTATAACTTTTTTATTAAAAATTAAAACATAATATATCTATTTCTTTGAAAAAATAGTTTACATTTTTTAGTGTAGATTGAAAAAAGAAATTATAAAATTCATTCATTTTTCTGCTTGTTATGATTTTTTTAATTTCTGAAATCATCCCTTAAATTTTAGCCACCCTAACTCTGTTAACTTTAGTAGTACAAGAAAAAGTCAATGGACCATTTTTATATGGAATTTTATGCTTTACAACTTTTATAAGATACTTTTTTTTCTAGCTCTTACCCCTTTTGAGTTATCTTAAAAAACCTCTTTATTTTATTTTTTTTTCAACCCCCGGCTAGGGATTACTGCCACTTATATAAAAAATTCAGGCAAGTTGACCAAAATTACGATTTATTAGCCCATTTAATTGCACTAAAAGTAAAATACAAAGTAATTGAATGTCTTCACTTAAATGAGATACGAATTATCTTGGGTGCTATTGTTACTGTCGACAAAGAGCCTCAACAGCGTTGTCCGCAACCTCTCTCTTTTCCTACTTCTTTCCCGGCACTGCGGCTGCATCGCTCATAGCTCAAAGCAGCACCAAGCACTCTGGGGCAGCGGAAATTTCCATAACAGCGCCGGCTATTCATAATTTGGAAGCAGAACTCATCAACGTGACCCTTGTTATGTGTTGTATTATGTCGTGCGTTGCGCCATTACCACTTTAGAATTAACAAAAGCACTCACACTCGTAAAACTTAATAGCAAGGCTAGAACCCTAGTTTTGCGCTAATGCTCCACTCAAAAATTATGATGATATTCCTGCTAGAATTAGGTCCGTTTTTGGATGACCGCTATTAACGTTAGAGGTTGATTTACTAAATTCTTTTTAATAATAACACTGATGTCAATCAGTAGTGTAACACGGAATGAGAAAAACCGTTTATGAGGAAAAGTACCTCAGTTAAGTATATCATTTTAATTAAAGAAAATACTTCGGTAGATTAAAATTTTTTGAAAATATCTATTTCAGCGTAAATGTTTTACATTTGGTACATTAGTACAGTTAAATTAGTGTTTTGTAATCACCAAAATGTTTTGAATTTATTTGAATTATCTTAATACATTTATAATAAAACATAAATGTCACAAAATTATAACTTAATCTGTAACTGTAGTGATATATTCAACTGTAGTTTGCATCATCTGTACATAGCTTCATATTTCAATATTCATAAAAAATCGTGAAACTTCTGTATTTGAAATTTTTTTATAACTCTAAAAGCAAAAAAATTAATGGGGAGTCAAAATATAGTGAATGACCCTGTACACATAAGTAATATAACAGTTGCCAAAAATGATAGTCATTTTTGACATGTTTATTGCAAAACTTCTTTTTTATTAATAGGAAAAGCTAAGCAAATATGAACTAAAAATTTAATAAAAATAAATAAAAGGTAATTTTTTAAGCCATTTTGAGATTTGAATATTTTCTCAGGGGAGGCTGATATCGAAAAAATGTATTGGAAGTACCCCCCTTAAAATTACTTTTTAAACACCTCCTTAAAATATTTGCACAGCATTATGAAACACCCTGTATATACGGGTGTTCAAAATGTTGTTCAGAGAATTCTGGAGCAGATTCTCCATCCAAAAATACAAATTCCTATAAACGTAACGTTCGCAAATTCTTCGTTTTCGATATAGAGGGTGTCATAAAAAATAAAAAAATATGTTTTTTATTGATTATTTCTAAATTTTTCATTGGAAATCGTTTAAATTTGGGTCAATACATTTATGATACATAGATTACAATTTGGTATAATCGATTGCATTTCAGGCCCATCAGGGGCGTAGATATGGGGGCTACCTATTGATTTTTGACCTGAAAATCTACGCCACTGGTTTTTTACTGGTTTTTACTTTATTTTTAGGAACCTCATTTATTTTAGAGTAAAGAGGCCCTCTTGCACATTTTTTTCTTAAAAATCATGCTAATCTAGTAATCTATCTATGAAACCATAACCTACTAAAAAAAACATAATTGGTGACTGTCACTGAAAAATAACATGAGCTATCACTATGGAGAAATAAATATTTATAAAAATTTGTAGAACGCAATAATTGAAATTATCAATAAGAAACATTTTTTTTATATTTCGAAAACGAAGCATTTGCGGTAATTTTTTGCTCTAGAATTCTTTGAACAACACCCTGCCTATAAAAATTAGTAATAAATACCAATATTAATATAATAATTAAAATTGATATCGTTAAAGAAATATGAAATCAGGGCCTTTCTGTTAATTTTGTATTAATTTTATATTTTCCAAACCTTTACCTTTACAAATACTACATAATTAAGAAAATCTCCTTGAGAAATATGAGAAATTCTTTAAAAATGTTGAAATTGGTTCATTGCAAAAGAAGGCTTTATTAGTTAGTTTTACATTATTTTATTTCCAACAAACATAATGTTAATTAATTTTTTTTTTTTGCTGTATAAATATCTTTATCATTAGGTCGTGTAAGTATTGAAAAAAAGTTTGTATAAAACAGTTGATGTATGAAGTCTTATTCCTATTTTGAGTGAGCCACCATGTAAAATTTAACCTACATTTTAATGTTTTTTTCTTTTAACAAAATTAATCTCGTGATTAATCATTACCACCTGGGACCACGCTTTGTTGTCATACCGAAAAATATAAAGTCATTAGAATCAATTTTGCTTAGTCCTTTTGTACAAAGCAACCGGCACTTTTTCATCCATCATTGCAATTTTTTCCCCGCGATACTATCACTATCACCCGACCCGCTTATGAGTCACCCAATCGTAATAAACAAATAATATCAAGCATTGCCTTGGATTTGGCACGTAAGCGCGAATTGGATCTGCAGTTTTTTGTCCTCCGCTTGTTATGCAAGTGTTTGTTAATTTTTTTGGCCCTTGCAACTTCGAGGATTTGCATGGACTCTTGCTTACTGGGTTAGTTTTTAAGAATTCTGAGAATACCGATACGGTTTTATTTTATTTTATTTTATTTTTATTTTTTTTTTATTTAAATGTGATTACAGATTAATTTTAGCTACTTTTCCTTTCACTGGTTTTCTACGAATCGAAGATTGAAAAAAGTACCGAGAACTGAAGATCTCTTTGTCTTGTGTAAACACACTGTGTATACAGAAAAACCAATGAACAAAAGTTTTAAGTTTGACAGTCAAAGTATATAACTAAAAGTCGGAATAATAGTCCATTCACTGAAGGCGAAAGAAAGGTAAAAGCTCCCAATTTTTTCGGAGAGCATGGATTTTCCTGAAAATTTGCATAAAAGCTCATCTGACCTGACCGCCCACTTCAAAAGTCTAGATGTGTGCTTTTTTCTATTTGGGGGTGAAAACTACACTTGTACGAAAAAAAATCGAAAATAGCAGATTTACGTATTTTAAAGATTCAATTCATGTTCAAATATGTTAATAAAGTTCCTTTCATGTTTTTTAAATATAATTTATGAAATTTAATTACTTTTCAACCCTTAAAAATCCTTAAAAACTACCCTTCCATGGCCAAAAAATAGAAAAAAACGTTTTTGACAGTTTCAAATATTCTTTTGGTGCATTCACAATGTTATTCATTAGAAAGCTTACGACTCAGTACAAAGTTGCAACCCTTAAAAACCATCCCTTATAATAAAATAAACAAAAAAATATTATTGAAAGCTTGAGATGTTTTAATGGTATGCATATGTTGAATTATAAACTTTTTATTGGTTTTCAAATGATCTATGATATATTGCAACTTTTCAACCACCCAAAAAAACCCTTATGGAAGACCTACCCCTCATAAAAAAACGTACACCTTATAGAAAAATTTCTTAAAAATTATATGTGAGGATGATGATATAATTATTTTTTTTGTAATTTTATTGAATTTATTAATATTTTTTTATTAAATTTATATCAAATAAAAAAATTATATACATTATAAATCGATGTATTGTACAAAATGCTTTAAAAATACACAAAGATGATGGTAATTTACCCGCACCGAAAATTTTACCGAAAAAATGCGATTAATTTTTTTACCATAACTTTTGTAATTTTAAAGTTATAAATTTACTCAAAAAACCATTTTGTAGGGAATTTAAAACACTAAGTTCTGTGATTTGCAGTTTTTTTTAGCCCTTCGTTTTTTAGATTTGTAAGCTAAAGGGGCTCAGAAAGGCGGTCTTGGAGCTCAGGCAAATTTTGTCCTACAAAAATTAAAAAAAGCAAATTGTTCAGTAAGAAAAAACCTACAATTTCTTATTCTATCACTTTTTTTATATCTTTGTTAGTTTTTGAAATATTTTGAAAAAAGGTGATTTTTAAAAAAAATTTAAAAAAGTGAATTAAATATTTATTTAAATTTAGGCTTCTAAAATCGTTCAAATTCCCAGAATCTACTGTTAATACATAAATAAAGTAAATTCCAGAAGGAATACGTTTAATTTTTTGTTTCCTTCAAGTCATTAATTTTAATACCGATTTTTTTTCTCAAAAATCAAGACAATCATTTTATTTTGATTGTAACTTCATTAGTTTTCATGCTAACGACTTTTACCACTCAATTTAAAGGTCTATTCAAGAACTTTAATAAGTGTTATATATGTTTTCCTCGAAAAACCTTTAATTTTTTTGCTACAGGACGTTGAACTTTTCGATTATAGCTATCTTCAAAATTGACTTCAACTTCTTGGAGTCATAACTCGGGTTCTATACCACCTGCAAAAATAAAAAAGCAATCTCTTTGCTATTTAATTACCTTCATTTTTGCTGATTGTCATTTTTTTGATAAAACTTGTAGTTTTTGCGATATTCGCGAAGAATGGCTCAAAAACATGCATTTCTTGGGCTAAAAACGAACATGTTTAGGCGCAAATAACTCAAAAAGTATTGATTGTACAAAAAATTCTTATAGGACATTTTTTGCTTAGAATTCGTCCCTCTATCGAATCGTGAGGTTATTTTTAATAAAAAAATTCCCACCCACCCCCCCCCCCCCCCAGAAGGGGTGGCATCCATCCCTAGGGAAAAAGCACACATCGGCACTATATAACTTTTGTTTCTTAGGCTATTCCCTAGATACAGTTCAAATTTCACGTCAATCCATTCCATCCGAAAAAATTGGTTGCCAAAATGTTTCAGTGACTGGACTATAAGTTCAGAAGACAGACAGATTTTCGAAACGGCAGCTTTTTAAAATGCGCGATATAAAGTACTTACTATGTTTTTGAATTTTGTATTTATGTGCTTTTTTGCAGCGTGAGAGTTTTTTGTTCGGCAAAACCATTTTTATCACCCTCCAACGGTATCGTCAACTGCGTCTGGGGTGATTTGGAGTTGCTTGGAGTGATTTCAGGAGGGACACGGCGACGGAAATTTTAGAAAGATCGGTAAAAATTGTGTTGATTTGCATATTTTTTCGTAAAGAGCGACAAAAACAAGGTGCAAATTCAACAGATATTTTTTAAAAATTATACAGTATTTTCTGTATTTGTCAAATACTAAAAAGTTTGTTTTCCACCACGCCAAGTTAAATTAATTAAAAAATTATGTCCCAATGAGCAAAATATATAAGCTTCATACAAATGTCACTAATATTTTTACATGATAAATATAACTCGTTCTTAATCCTATTCGTGGGAAGCGAATTACTAGCCACTAAGTGGCAATTAAAAAAAATCTGTGCCAACAAAAATGACGTCAAGTTTCAATCACCCGCTTGCAGGTGCATAGACACGAATACAATTTTATTTTTCTACCTGTTTTATATAGCACGTTACGGGTGTGAGAATATTTTTTAGCAGTATTATTAGCACCTAGTCATTTATGATCTAATGATTAGTGCATATCGCTTAGATAAAATCTTATTTTTAAAGGTAATCAATCAGTAATTTTTCGAGTAAATAAGCGTCGAGTCAACAGCTGATGTCGAACAAATATGTTGTGTGAGATATAAATATACATATTCTAATATAGAACTTTTAAGGGATATGAATATATTACGTGAAAAAAGAAGTCATATTTGTAGTAAATGTAATTAAATTCTATGTAATTATGCTCTAAACAGTTTAGTTTTCGTAATAAATCCAGTCGGTTTCAACCTTGCCTGATAATCGAAAACTATATTTAAATTTTCGGTCCTTAAATAAGAATTAAGCCTGACATATTTATTTTATTGGACCATGGCTTAACACATCAATTAAGAAAATTAAACAGTTTTGAGATACTATTTACCTAACAATGAAACTGTTGTTTGTCGAGCTTTTAAAAGAATAGATTACATTCCCCTGGAGCTTGGTCTATTTTAGGTACCTACAAGTGTTTGAATACAGCTTTCTTTGTGCCAGCAGATATTATTATATTCATGCAGAGAGAACAAGCCGTAGTGTACTTGCATAATGTTTGAAAATTTCTCGTTTAATTACATTCGATAAAATATTGATTTTGTAAGTTTCATTCTCTATTTTGTTATTATATTCAAGATAAAAATGTTTTCTTGCTTCAAAAATTGAATACAGTGTGAAATATACTGGAAACAGAAAACACATTCACAGCAAAAAGTTGCTCCTGAACATGTGTCCGAAAAGACTTGGTAAATATGTTAAAGGGTGATAAATGTGCACAGCCAATTTTTATTTTTTTTTAATAATACCAAAAAGGCTTATAAAATCAAATGTAACTCTTTAGACATTCCTGCCATGGACTGCTTCAAATTGTAATACATTGTATCAACTGTTGAGAAAAAGTTAATAAGGAAATTGGTGATTGAATTTGGTAGGTTATTCGTATCAAATTTTACATATTTATGATAACCCGCATCTTTGAAAAATTAAGAAATGATCTCTTCCTTGAGTATAAAAATAAAAATAAAGACGATGATTTTTCGGAATTAACCACAACGTATATGCGTAAATATAAAAATATAAACAGCTACGACTGACTGGTCCGCAAACGCTGTTAAGTTAACTAAAACTATTCCCATTTTAAACATTTTTCTATATGCTATGGTGTCCTAGATTCCATATGCACAGTTATCATCATCATCAAATTGGCCCACCTAGTTTATTCAATTGTAAATAAACTAGTCGCAAAATTGAGGGATATAAAAAATTGAATTTCTTGTTTCAGGATGTATCAAATTTTTCATAGGAGTCCACCAAAAAAAATGTTTCTAAATTTTTGCTTCCCTTTCTAAAAGTTCATGGGTTTCAATATTTTTTTTTTGGCAATCCCACATCAGCTCTATTAGTTTGATTCATTCTCTTTATTCTAAGTTGTTCGTGTGGGATGATTTGTCGCCGTTATCGTTATTCAAAGCAAAAATAATCTTTTTGGCTTTGAATTCTCTAGGACTAATGATCAGACAGAAAATCTAAACAGGCTTTTGAAAACCTCAAAGTATCCTCTATAAGATGTTCTCATAGTGTTTTGACAAAAAAAGATTGATGCAAGAAACTTGATTCAAAAAAGGTAAAAAGCTGCATATTAAGAATGTTCGCTAAACTTGTAATAATTTTACAAATAATGAATAGACTAGGGATATTCTCAGTTTTTTTAACCTCAAAATATCTCAAAGAAACCTTTGAGACCTCAAACCGCAACGATTTTTCTTTCGTTGTAATCGGAATGATTGAAATTGTCACTAAAAATCAATGAAAGGATAAATTTTGTATCTTTTATTAATTTTTTGTAAAAATTCATTTTTTCAACCAAAATGCAGAATATCGAAAAAACAATAAAAACAGTTTTTTTAAAGAAACGGGTTTTCAAAACTAACCAAAGCCTAACAAAAGTCTTTTCTGTACTTAGTATATTCCAAAAACAAAATTTTTTTTTCTAGAAATTTTGTATTTTTTTTAATTTTTAATTTTTGTCACTAGTGTATAATTATTACACTATGAGATTATTGAAAATGAAAATCTAGAAGCCTATGCCGAATTTCATTTGGATCTGGTTGGGTTATTTATCATTAGAAATTATACTAATTATTATTATTACTGTAAATCCCTTCTAGGGTAAATGCGCAGTCACTTGGATCATTCCATAAGGACCATCTAATGGACATACATACAGACATTCAGGATGCAGATTTGATGCAGATGTGTAACCTACAACTGAATGCCTAGATCAATTCCTATTACTGCGTTACTACATTTTAGGATATAACACCTAACATTGCTAGTCATATTATATTGATTATACTGGGTTATAACTGATATATTATTATTTTACTGTTTCTACATCAAAATTTCTTTAATAAATTGGTACAAAACGGAAATAAAAACCAGAATCAAACTATAACTGTATCCAAAATGATAAAATGTTACATGTGTCGTGATTGTAAAACATTGTTTGCATTTACTCCAAAAAATGAGCATAAGATTTGAACTTCAAACTGTTTGAAGGTGGATAAGTGTAGGGAAAGTATCAATGATACCTTGTTGCAATAGAAGTATTGGTTGATTTTGCCTATGGTCTCTATATCGGTACTCCTCGCCGCCCAATATTTGGATAAGGTCCCATCAATAGTCAAATTTATGTCTCATTCGATTCAATGACAGGAATGATTTATTTCGTTGCTATTAATTTTCATATTAACTGTACAGGGTGTCCCGAAATTCATGCAACAAAATTTAGTCACAGATTCTTAAGACAAATTTAGGGGACCCGTATTTTTTATTTTTGCCAAGTGGCCCCCTCTTTCGGAGTTACAGCCCCCTGAAGTTCGCCCCTAAGAATAATCTTTTTTTTATATCTCAGAACCATGTTGTACGAGAATCACTAAATTTGGTACACAGGGGTTTTATGACATGTGGAATCTGATGGTGCTACGTTTTTTGGCGAGGAACCCCCTTAAGACAATTTTTCGTGTGACCCCTTGTCTGGAGCCAAAAAAATTTGGTCGCAAATTTAAATTTCTTAAAAATTATCAGTCCACTAGAAAGCCATTAAATTTAGAAACTTTTTGTCCCTGTATACTTTTTTCGTAAAACGCAATGTTTTCGAGAAAAATGTGAAAATGTGATCGAATGCATATAGTGATTCGCCATTTTCCTCAAAAACATTGCGTTTTACGAAGAGACAAAAAAGTTTCTAAATTCAATAGCTAACTAATAATTTAAAAAAAAATCTAATTTTACACCACATTTTTCTGGTTCCAAACACAAGGGGGCCCACGAAAAAGAGTCTTAAGGGAGTTTCTCGCCGAAACGCGTAACACTGTGAGTTTCCACATGTCATAAAACCCCAGTGTATCAAATTTAGTGATTCTCGTACAACATGGTTTTGAGATTTTCAGGGGGCTGTAACTCCGAAAGAGGGTGCAGTTGGCAAAATGAAAAAATACGGGTCTCCTAAATTTATCTTAAGAATCTAAGACCAAATTTTGTTGCATGGATTTCGGGACACCCTGTATTACAATCAAATATGTTCTTCATAAAAAATTAACAATTAAAAAATCCATGACTTGAATCATACTGACATAAATCTATTATAGTTAATATTGATTTAATAAAATAGTGTAGTTCTTGGAAATCCAATTTATAGGCTTGTTTCTCCGAGCACCCTGAATTTTTTTTACACCGAAAGGGTTTTCGTACACAACAAACTTTTCGACATTTCCTGTCTCTGTTTCGGTTTAGCAGCATATTTTATAAATGCCTATGAAATGTATTTAAAAATAATTGTCATGTCAATTCTGTGCACATATTTTCGCTGATTTTTGTTTATGTTGCTCGAAACATACTCGACTGTTCTTCACATTTTCGTTGGAACATTGTATCACAACACATACTTGCATCGATGTTCTCCGGAACAAAGGAAAGTCGACTATATCGATTTCGCACTGAAAGTGCTGTGTAATATTTATTTGAAGTGTCGTTTTTCGTGGGTTGTTACCAATTCCGATGCGGGGATTCGTATTTAGGAGAACGATTTGCATCTATATAGAACGGGTAACTGACAAAGGAAGGTGAGCAAATATTGATTTTTCGTATAGGTTTCCGTCTTTGTCCCGGAATCCGTTCGCTGCTAGGCTTACTCACTCCGTTGTATATACGCGTATAATTTATCATGTAACTCGCATTACACTGTTTTAAAGTTTTCTGTTGTGAAATACGAGATATTTATCTTTGGCTGTAAGCACAGTTCCAAAACTTTACGACTCCGTTTTGCTTTAGAGTTTTGATTTATGTTACATTTATCATTCCATTCGGTACAGCGACAAAAAAGTATTATTTCGTTGTTACTTTTGCGTTAATTGATAATTGCATTTTCCTGGCATATTATTTAAAGAAAAAAGCGTAGTAAGTGATTTATTTGTTGGCAATAAACCTTAAAATTTGATGAAAGAAAAAGTAACAAGAGAAAATTTGTTTCCGTCTCATTTTTATTTTGTGTTGAAAAGTTTACTGACAAAACAAACAGATTGTCAGCACTTTTGATGTTTGTCGTTTAAAATTTTTATTGTTTCCAAAAGTTTTGTAACAAAAATTAAAAATTAAAAAAATACGAAATTTCTAGAAGAAAATCAGATAAGAAAGACAATAAATTTTTGTTTGGAATATACATAAGTACAGAAATTGGGTTAGTTTTGAAAATAAGCCGTTTCTTTTAGAAATATATATATATATATATATTCGATATTTCGAATTTTTGTTGAAAAAATGGATTATTGCAAAAAAGCATTTTCAATATAAAAATGGTACATATAGGACACCATAGCAGATAGAAAAATGTTTAAATGGGAATAGTTTTATTGTTAGTTAACTTAACAGCGTTTGCGGACCAGTTTTAGCTGATGTATTTTCATATTTACCAATTTACATTGTGGTTAATTCCGAAAAATCATCATCACTTCCATTGTTACATTCTTTATTCTTATTTATATGCTCAAAGAAGAAAACATTTTTTAAGTTTTTCAAAGATGCAGGTTATCATAAATACGTAAAATTTCATACTCAATAAGTGTCGAAAAACGTAAAAAGTAATGAAGTTGCAAAGAAAATATTGTTTTTTTATATTGTTTACATCATATTGAAAAAATTCTAAAATAAAATAAAAAAGTTAGCGTCGCTTTTTTCGAAATATCTTGAGTACCTACTTTTTTTCTTTGAAGACATTTTCTATCATGGTTTTCGAGATTCCTATGTTTGGTTAAGTAGGTCACATGTACAAGCAATACCAACTTGATATCAAAATACAGAAATAAAATAATTAATTTATCACGGTTTGATTCACTTTTTATAGATATATCAAAGTGTAAGTATATTAGCACACACAACTTCATTTGATGAGAATTTGGGAGAGTTTCTAGCATAACATTTAAAATAACAATACCTGAAAATAAAGTACAAGTATAAAATGTTTTGTGTATTCTCATAAATTATACACTAGGCACAGAAATTAAGGGATATTAAAAAAATCTCAAAATTTTGAGTGATTTTCAGAGTTGTAACCGGAATAAAAACTGAAAAATTACTTATTACATTGATTTTCAGCAGAACGACAAATTTAAACATTCCGGGCACTAGGAAAAAAATATCAGCGTTTTGAAATTATCAGGGATTCTTTAGGACACTGAGGCTGAAAAGTTACAGTCGATATCTTTAGTTTATTCATAATTTGCAAAGTTAATTGTGCCAAGTTATTCAAATATCCCTAATTATGCAATTTTTTACCTTCCCATAATAACGATTTGTAGAGAATGCTTTGCAGTTTTCAAAACCCTGCTTGGATTTTCTGTACGACCATTATTTCCCGAGTAACTGATTGCCAAATTCAAAAATGATTTTTTTTGCTTTGATCGTCGAACTCAGCTACAAGTAATGGCATAAGGCTCCGGAACCTCTCAAATTGAATAGAAATAAATTATCTAAAATAGCATTATGATGAAATTACCAAAAAAAATTGAAGTTTAGACCTTTTTAAAAAAATGAAATATTTTTTCCCGTTGATTTTCTTATGATTACTCAAAAACTGCTGATGCTAAAAAAATTTAAATTGCAGGTCTGAGAACTAAACACCTGAAGCTTCAATTTCCTTTTTTTTATTCTCTCTATGACCATTTCCCTCCAAGTTACAGCTATTTGAAAATCATACAAAATTTTTGGACTTTTTAAATTCTGTGCATAGTCAACTAAAATCGGAAAAGTTTTTAAAATTACCTTTTTACTTCGCACCTAAACATACAATGACCTAACAATTCGTTCAAGTACCTACTTGTCAGAACATGTAGGTATAACAGGACCGATCAATACCTGCATTATTAAACATGATTTAAAACCATTTGTAGCAAATGCTATGCTTTTTAGTCTCTTTTTTTGGATCAATGCGTAATATTTTGCAATATGAAAATTAAATTAGACTCTTGTTAGTAATTTTGTATTATTAAAATACATTTTTAAATCTTATATTTAAATTTATGGTAAGTGAATGACTTTTTTGTACTTTAATACGATATTTTATCTTTTATACATTATTACAACAAGCGAATTATCTAGAAATCTGTCAGAGACTAAAGACCGGTTGCATATACATATACACAGCTGTATAGGTGCTAGGGGAGTTAGTTCAACACGAAGGAAATCGATAACTCAACAGTCCTTTGTTCCAGAACATTCGTATAAAAATCTCGAAAGAACATACTTCTGGGCATTAAAACATGTTCGCTTTGTTTAAAATGTATTCAGTACGACTAGTTTTTTTACCATAAAACTACAACATAGCGTAAACTTCCAGAATAAGTTAAATTCTTTGTTTGAAGGCACACATCTCAGTTTAGATAAAAAGAGAAAGCTCGTTAAGGATTTAGTTGAGGAGCATTAAAAGATTTAAACATAGCATACATTTATAAAACTAACAATAAGACAGGTATCGTATGTAAAACACAATCCACGTTGAAAAAGTAAACGAACTCTACGCTTTTTTACATAATACGTGTCGTAGCTTCACAAAAGCACTGTTAACTTGTTAAAAAGCTGTAAACAAAACGCCGCAGCAGTATCTCTTTGGCTGTATGTGGGCCTTATTGTCGTGTCTGACCATTTTTTTCACGATTAGTATGTATGCGTCAAAATTGAACTTGTGTGAATCAAGAACTCGGCGTGCGAGGAATAAAACATGAGCCCGGCGAAGTAACAGGCCGAAAAACAGTGCAAATTTATGCCGGTATACCGGTTTATGCTTTTTATCTAGTTATTACATCATCCACCTATTTACCGGCGATCGTATCCACATGCAACGTTCAAAATTCGCAGGGAAATCCTCCAGAAATCGTCTTCACATAATTACCTACCTGGAAATACGGCAAGGGCTATTCCAGTTCCACAAAACGACTTCTTTTCGACGAAAAAAAATCATGTACAGAGAACAAAGAAACATCAAGCGTGCTGTGTACGTGCGCCTCCGAATCGGCCCGATACGAATCTCGCGCACGGTCGGAACAAAGTAGGAGAGAACCTATATAAGCACTTCCGAACAAGCGGACCGGCCACAGTTGAGCAGAGAATTAGCGTGGAAAAATAGTGAGTGCTTGCAAAGCACCTTGCCGGCAGAACGGAAGAAGCACCGCTTCACACAGTTACTTTTTGTGATATTTATTTAAGTGTTATATTTATAAATTTTATTTGAGATGGAGGTACTTCCCATGCAAAACGCACACGTGGAATATCAAAAACAAAACAGTAAGTACGCTTTTTTCAATAATTTTTAATTCCAACTTTTCCGGCGTTTCTCGAAACTCGAACTAACAGCTGATTTGTCTTCCTCAGAGTGGTATTACGACCCCAGGCCTTTACTGGAAGACCAGAAATGCGGGGCGCAGGTCGAGTTCTTGTCCAAGAAGCTGGAGGAGGAGATCAGAGCCGCGAAGAGGACCCACCTCTCCTGCGGCGAGGTCCTGCTCCCCTGCGGCCTGCTGCAGAAAGTTTCCAAGGATATCTTGCAGATATCGGAGTCAGAACTTTGCGGGCTTCGCGGAATGAACCTCTATCTGTTATTCGAGGGTGAAGAGGACTGCAGGCGGTTGAGTTTTGTGAAGATCGACCCCACGACACCGTCGACTTTCGAGGTGTACTTGACTTTCAAACAAGCCAATGCCGGCTGGGCCTTCCTACCACAGTTCTTAAAGTAAGTAGTCGAGTTTTTTATATTTTCGTTCGTTCTTAGAAAGTAGGTCATCGAGTCGGGGGTGCTAACGTGTATTTCTTTTTGTTGCAGAAAGATTGCGAGGGGTGGTACAGTGATAATAAGCACCGAGTACGAGCTCACCAAGAAGAAGTTGTACCGGTCGGGCTCTGCTTGTGAGTAGGCATTGCTTTTTTTGAAAACGAGAGACTGAAAAAATCCTCCACCGCACGACACCTACGAAGTACTAATTTTTCTATTTTTATATTATTATAAAGGAAAAAATAATGTGAAAAAAGCGCAGCGTGATTATTAGTTTTTAGTTATTACAGTTATTTTTTAACAGTATTGATTTAACCTCTTGGAAGGTTAAAAAGCGAACGAATGGTCCAAAAAGGCCCTTTAAGGATTCCCGTGGGGAGTCCGTGATCTTATAAGTGATATATGTATTATAATAATGCATTTTATGATATAAATTCGTACCTGTTGTACTTAAAAATGTTTCAAGTATTTTTAAAAAGTTGAAGCTTTTTTTCGGCCGGTGTGGTGCGGGGCGCAGTCGGTCGTTTCACCAAAAATCAAAAACCATACCAAAAAAATATCATCCGAAACGTCGGCTGCTCTCCGGCTAGCCGGTGAATTTTTAATCATTTTTGTTCTTGTGATATAATATAGTCTAGAGTGTTTTCTGTGAAAGTAATAAGAGAACATGCATGGATCGTACAAATTTTAAAATAAAGCATGTATGTTTCTATTATATTAAGAGGCTATAATATTAGATGTGTAAGATATTTTATATAAGTTTTGATAACTGAATAGGCGTAGACTTAGTTCAGGCCACTTATATGTGTGATACTACGGTACAGGGCAGGTTCTGTACGAAATCTCATGCTTTTTGTACTACGACAGTGATTATTAATAAAAAACGATTTTTTTTACAACTGAATATTTTTTTAACATCCCCTTTACAACAAAAACCAAATAATATTACAGATACTATAATAGACGTATTTTGAAAAGACAAAAGTGCAAATTACTAATTCTTAGAACTTAGAACTAAGAAAAGTGTAGTGATGAATATAACTTAAGGAAAAAAGTCAAACAGGTAAATATGTTTTTTTAATTGCAATTTAATAAGAGGCATAAAGAACCAGCTACAAAATCGTAATTTTTAAGCAAGTATAGGTTAAAAAATTCCATTGCCAGTAAACGTATTTGTACGTTTACTGAACAATGCAATGCTATATGAACAATGCAATTATGTAGTTTAATTATTAATTTTCTTTTAAAGATATTTCGTTGATTTAATAGTTACTTAGACTATGTTTGTTTTACGTAATTATTAATTTTCCCTCAAGCATTTTATTTAATTTTATGCTTACCTTAGATTTTTTGCGTAAATATAAAATTATTTGAAAACATTAAATAAGTACAGTGTAGATATTATTTTTTTTAGAAATATTTTTAATAAAACCTTTTTAATACAAAAAAATACATAAAAAATATACAAATAACTAAAAAAATAAAGAAATTCAACGAAAATTAGGTAGAAACATAATCTATTAATAAAATCTTCATGGCTGTCAAAAATAAGCTTTCTGTGTATAATCATCATTGCTAGGCCATTGAGATGATTTTGTACCATATAGTATTTCTCAACCAAGTTTTTATTTTTATTTTTATTTTTTAATTTAATATTCCAGAGCTAAATTTTTAAAACATGGAAATGTATTACTTTTTAACATAAAATTTTTATATTTTTAAATTCTTTTGTCAACAAATATTTACACTAATTTATTACTAAATTGTTTTTTAAAAAATAAAGTAGTGTATTAATTTTCAAAATTAAAGTTTAAGTAAATAAAATATTTTATTAAAAATGTATCTAAAATTTTCTTAGCTTAAGAAAATTTTTGTGTTTTTTTCGAGTCTGGGCGACAAAATTGTGTTTTGTCAAAAATTCATAACTATTAAATGTTGCTTATTTAACAAAAAATAATCTTGACATTCTTTGTTATTAACTTCTTTCGTGCTTATTGCATTGCATTATACATTTAGTATTTAGTACGTTAAGTATTGAATTTGAAAAATAAGAATATAACGGAAATGTACAAGGGATTTAAATTTTATGTTATTTTTTTTAGTTTACCTATACGGTATATAACAGTTTTGACTTTGATAAATGGAAAATCGAATTCTAATAACCTTTCATAGAACTAAGTTATTTAAAAAATAAAATTTGGGAATTAATAAAAGATCTGATAAAATGCCTAATCTCCATGTCTTGATTATGAAATAAACATTGCAACTAAGTATTAACAAAACAAGATGCTGAATATGAGTGGTCTACTAAAAATTTCGTATAATTAACTGATAACAAACTGTATTTTAACTTTGTCATAATTAGCAGAAAGTATGTCTGAATTATGAATACAATATCAAGTATTGTTTTCAAATGATTCATATTTGTGTTTCTATACGAATAATTAAATTCAAGGCTACCATTAACAATCCAGAAAATTAAAATCGGGGAAAATGTTTGCATAATTATCAAATACACTTTGTATATTCGCTGTTTTCTTCAATTTTTCATTGTTTGCAAACAGTGTGTAATGTACTTTTTTTAATAATAAATAGCGAAATACGAGTCTAAATTATTTTTGCGTCCATTTTTTTTTCGTAAATTTAGTAAAAATAAAAAAATTAATTATTTGCAAATTTGTCGCATCTTATGCTTTAATCGTATACGATTGCGATAACCACAAAATTATATCGGGTATTGGGAATTGTACAACACAACCAGAAAAAAATGATTCATTCCATTTTAATTATGAAAAGATAAGTCTAATCGTGTCGGAACATGACATTTCTTATTTTGCCACATCCTTTTTATTATCAAAAGTGGTATCATTAAATTTAGGAAATGGATTTGCTTTAACTATCGTGAAACTTACCAGGTCCTCATATTTCATAGCCAACTTTTTATTCTTTCTAGTATCAGCACCATAATTATTGTACCATTGGATAGGGCGTAAAATCAAAGACATCAGTTTCATGATTTATTTAATTTTAATATTTGTCACGAAAAACAAATAAAATTTTTCCTTCCAAAAAAAGCATATGAACATACGTACCTACTAAATTTTATTAAGTTGTACGTTGTTCCAAGTAATAGTAGAATGACCAACTTTGCCTGCAATTTTACCAACTCTGGATATCTTACAATCAAGGAGATCCTATGAACTACCTACAGCTTAAAAATGACCACCCTGTACGTCTTGGCCTGTGTAATTTTTATAAACCATAAAACACAAAACATCCTGTACAACGTTATGTTCGGGTTTCGTTACCGTGGAGACAGGCTGAAAACGCAATTAACCGCTAGTTTCTTATTCTCTACGAACCCAGTAAACAGGAAAAGGGTGTACCGAAATGTGGCAAAGCGATTCTCGCTTCATGTTAAATTTAACCTGATCGTTGCGCGCGGAGAGAGCGTAGCTAGGCTAGCTGGATGAAGCACACTCACTTTCGTTTTCAAGGGCAGTGCAATCGAACGGTCCAGTGGCGTGCTTGCGAAAGGGGCGATGGTCTAATGCGAGTAAAGTTGTAGAAATTGGTTTTGTATCGGTATACGAACAAATTTAAAACTACAAATCTTCTTGGACAGTGTTGGACTGGTTATGTTTAAGGCCCTTGCGCTGAATTCGGCGAAAATAAAGTAAAATCAAGAACACACACACATACAATTAATACAAACCGCACGAGTGGAAGTTTGGCAATATAGTAGGGTTAGGTTAAATTAAATATAATTTATATGGAATTAAATGTAAAATATAGTCGTTAAATTACATATTTCGATAGTAGATGATTTCATCTTTAGAACACAATGATATGCCAGTCAAGAAACACAGAAAATCAATCGTTTTCCAACGTTTGTTGTGCACAGGTAGTTTCCAGATGGTCTTTAAACCGGCGCGAATGACAAAAAATTTTTGAGTCGAAATTTGGCATTTTGATAAACAATTCAATGTGATTAAAATGTAATATTTAAAAAAATTGTCATTTCTGTATAGGCAAAATGCCTGCAAATAAAATATCATAAATTTGTATTGAAAAAAGTTAATTCATAATCAAAATTTTTACTCAAATTAAAAATGATTAGCACCAAATTGGGACAAACATAAATTATAAGAGGAAATCAATAAATTCCAATATTAAATAAATGGGAATACATTTTAATTCTGAATTGTGTTCGCTAATAAAATTTTTAATATTCTTTACGAAAACGGGTATTTTCCTGTACAGAAAATATTTTTTGCCCTTGACATTACTTAGTTTTTAAAATAAAAATGTTTCATTTTACCTTTTAACCAATCAGGATCGTTTTCTAAAATGCCTATTTTGTTTTTTATTTTATTTATTTAATTATTTTAGCTCAAATTTTTTTTTTTGGCAGCTAGGGTTAAGACCATCTAAAGTGGTCCTATGCATATTAAATGTTGGAAATGGAAAAAATGGATTAGTTATTTTATTTTAATTGCCATTATTGACAGTCTATTGATATGTACCATTTTTCAACCCCTATATTTTGTACGTATTTTTGGGACAAAATGATCGAAAATAGGAAAAAAGGACGAAATTTATTATTGTTAGCAAATCTTTAAAAAATATAAAATAAAATGCAGAAAATGTAGACAAATAGAAAATCGCAGGGAAAATCATTCTTCCAAAGCAAAGAGTTGGAAAGAGCAGACTTCCAAATATATTTTCCTGAAAAAAATCAATTAATAAGAAGGTGGCATATTTTAATAAAACTTTTATATTCTGAAAAATTTCAAATCTTAAATAGTCGAGTTTAAGCATAAATTAACAAAAGTCAATATCTTATTAAAACATAAAAATTCTTCAAATTTTTCATGACTGAACAACAAAAAGAAACAAAATATCAGTTTTCTATGTCTCAAAGAACAATATTCAAAGTTTATGTTAAGTTGAGCTTTAACCTTTCGGCATAAAAGCACTGAAAAAGTGGGCTTAAAAAAATATTGTTTTATTTGATGCTGTTGAATTTTTTAATTCCAAAGCAATATACTCTTGGTCATCGTGAACATATTCAGAATATGCGTTTTTCTCTAAATGTGAAGCTGGTTTGAGATTGCTTTATTAAAATAATTCCTAGAGTTTATTTTTATTAAATATATGATAACATTTATAATATGGCAAACAAAGTTGCAAACTTGTTTATCCTGGACTGTAATAATTTTTCCTAATTTTCCGTATTTTTATCATTTTTCTCCGCACAATTTTTCCGGAAATTTTAGGCCTCTGGCAGAGACCATTCAAAATGGGCCCCTTGGGTAGGATTCCCACTATGTTGAATAATGAAAGTATTATTTCTAGGTTATTAAATAGATATACTTAGACCCTGTCTTTCAATCGCAAGTAACTGAACTTTTGAAGATTTGGAAGAAATTGTTTGCACAAGGTTTACAAAGAAACAAACCACAAGTTTTTGCAATAATTGAATGTTGAAAAATTCGATGAGTTTTTTCACGGGCCTGTCGTGTTTTGTTTTCAATATACAGGACGGTAAAATGAGCTTTTATTGAATTTTGTCAATATTTCCCAAAGAAAATATTGTTCAAAATTTGACAACTAGCTTATATTTTGAGAGTTCCTAAATAACATGATTTGATTTGTTTTTGAATTAGTTATAAAAACCGTTTGTTACACTGTAAAAAAAATCGGTTTGGTGAAAGCAATAAAGGTTCAGAGTGAAGCATTGAGTGAAATTATTGAGTACTACATTTTTACTCAATATTGGGCATTTTGATAATTTTACTCATTTGTGATTATATTTAAACTAAAACTGAGTACATTCACTCAAATATAGGTAGAAAATAAATTGTTCACGTAAACTCGTATTTGGTGCAATTGTACCTAAATCAGAGTAAATGTCCTCATTACTGATTGTGAGCGAGTTTAAATGTTTATTAATTTCGAGTAATTTGAATGACACCGTGAAGATGGCACCACTTACATATTGCTTGTGTAATCTCGACCAGTCGATAGGGGCCGGTTAGATGCTCCAGAAAAGAGAACAATAGAAAAAGAAATATTTTCCATTTTTTTATAACTGTAAATAGATCTTATACACTTTAAATAAATCGGTCTGAGTGAAAGCTGATTGAATCCATTGAGTAAAATTATTGAGTACGTTTTCAATCAATATTGGGCATTTTGTTAATTTTACATATTTTTGATAATATTTGAATTAAAATTGATAGTTTCATTCATAAAATTTTAGTTGTTCTTTTCTTACAGTGTATCATGTAGTGCAGATAATTAGGGTCAAGTATACACTGTTTCCTTAGAAATGAGAAAACTTCAAGGAACAATTCACTGTCAAAGGTAAGGAAGATCTTCTACATAAAAACTTGTTTTCAAAAATGTGCTATCGAGTTAAAATTGAGTTTTTATTTTATTTCTCACAGTTTAAGAAACATTGAAAAATGCAATTTAGGGTTGTTACTCATTCAGAAACTTCTCTGTTTCTTGAATTTTTCACTAAAATGTTTCGTTTTTTTTTATAAAAAAAACTAAACGGCGTCTTATTCGATTTTCGAACATCTGTGTATCTGTTTTTGCATTATTTCCAGCATATGTTTAAGTCAGGCTTGTACAAGAAGGGTTTCAATTAATTCACTCCTACTGATAATTCATAATTCGATAGTGTTTTGGAAAGAGTAACGGAAAGTTACGGATTCCGATTTAATTAATTGTTAAAGCTGTAAAGTTAAGCGTGGCTATTTTTTATAATTATTTAGAACAATTTTTTTTCATAAAAGCAATTGTACGTTTGTCTTTTATTCTTTTCATTCAGTTTCCTTTAAATTATGACGTTTTTATTTCGATCAAATAAAACCATCTATGGAATGAAATGTTACTGTAATAAGAATAATATTAATTTTATGTATTTATATTCAACGTCTACAAAGATAGCTAACTACCTCCCAAATATCGACCAAAACAGGCGCGGCGCGATCTCCTATTCAAGGGATCCTGCTGGTCTAGTTGTTTTTTTTTTTTTAGAAAACTGAACGTAAAATGTGCTCCCTACGCCTGACCCTGTTCCAAAATTATCGCGTGTGGAAAATTCGTTTGACAACATACTTCGAAGATTATTTATATCTCAGTAACTGAACTGAAGCGGTAAGCATATCCTTGTAACTCATTGTTTTTCATTAAGATTAGTAGAATTTTCCTTTAATGTTAGGGAAAAATTGTCATACCACTTATATAGGTACACTAATCTCTAATTGACGTCATCTTTATTAATTCAATTGTTGTTGCAGCAATTTAATTTAATTCCGTACTTATTATATTAATACTAGAGATTAAAAAGTTTTCCACCGAATACTTTTACATTGCATTTAAATTGCCAGTTCTGCAGATGACTCTGTCGTGGATTTTATGGATACTATTTTTGAAGCTGTTTAAGATAAATAAGAATTACTTGCATTTTAAACAAATAACGTTTTATTTTTATGTTATCTATTCATTACACTTTTTGAAAAAACCCAAAAGTAGTTTCTATATTCGAAATGTATTAAATGAATACATACATACATGAATACATGAAAGGATAGGATTTTCACCGTTAAACGAATGATCAAAACCGTACCTTTTAATCAGATTTAGTTTTGGAGATATTTGATATTTTCGAGGACATTGAAAAATTTAAAAAATATCAAATAACACAGAAACGGTACGATTTGGGTTTGTATATCAATGTAGTCTTTAAAATCAATAAGAAATTAAAAAAGCTTATAGGTAATGCCCAGAAAAAATGAGACACCCTGTATATAGAAAATAAATTTAAAATGTAAGTGAGGTACCATTTATATACATTGATTTAGAATCAGAATTATTTTTTCATTATCTTAAGCATAAGCAGTTTTTCACTAAAAATGCTTATGTTATTAAAAAACTTGGCAGCGATTTTTTCGGTTTCAGGAATCTCGTTATACCAAACTATTTAAAAAAGTCATTGAATACTCTGTCATATTTTAGTAATTCTATATGTATTTTTAGCTAGTTCCATTCTTGTTTTTTTTTGGTGTCTTTCTTTTTTGTGAAAGTGTTTTTATGAAGACATTTTCATTATTTCCAAAGTACATCCACATTCAAACTGTAGGTAATTTTTTTTTCTCAGAATCTTTAAATAACGAATGTCATTCTTTCCTTTCACCATTACCATACATGCGCATATATTTTGTTTATTTCAGCCGTCTTAAAAGTAGCTATCAGATATTTTAGAATTGTATAGGTTTTAACAGCTCCTGATTTTCCAAATCAGTAAGCTGATATATTAACGTTTTATTTCTAAAAATAATAATTGTAAAATGTACTTCAAATTGGAGATAATAAATATTATTATTATTATTAGCGACTAGGTGGAAATCGATTCAAATTAAAGAAATATTAAAAAAAAAACAGTGAGACAGTCGTTTCTCACCAATCGCACTTTTTCTGCATGAAACTCCCGGCCCGATCTCTCGTTTGTGCATCAATCTCACCTGCTTTGAAAAAGAGATTTGATGCCTTGGTATTCGAAGGAAACTACCGATACTTAAATTTTGAATGTATCTGTCTGGTAATGTAATCTATTGAACGTGCTTAATATTTATACAATTTTTTAATTTTTCGGACTATACAGATATTGTTTCTTAGCCCTATTTCTTGTTTAATTGTAATAAAATATACTGTGTTAGAAATTTATCCAGAAATTAAAAGATATCCAATGACCTAGGTATGTGTCATCTTGGCAAAATTGTTTATCGCTACGTACAAAACTAGTCAAAAAAATTGTTAAAATACAAGCAATCATGTCCACAATAGGCTTATATTAACATCTAAGCAAGTTAATTCTAACCCACGAAAAACTTAAATTGAGACTTAGATCAAAAACGATTGTCAAAATATCGAAGAACGACCATGTTGAACGACATTAACTTAATATCTCTGTTATTATAAAACTTTTAATACACTCATTTTTTGCATTATTTTGACGTCAGCTTTAACCCCTTCTTAAAGCTAAAAATCCACTTTGGAAAACATCTTGTATACGCAAATAAACGATTTATTCCTGATTAAAAATAATCGATTTTTTCTGTTATTTAAATATATTGTTCAACCAATTACAATATTCGTTTTTTTTTAGAGTTTTGTGTAACTTGTATTTTATTTTCTGAACTTCAAAAAATAAAGGTATAATTTCTAAACGAAATTTTCATATTTATATTTTTAATGTCTGTAATAATTTCTTACTATACCTACGTACATTAGCTGCAATTTTTCTTCATAAGTCATATGTCTTCATAAACCGGCCATATTAGATACAGCTGCCTTGTTTGTGCACTCACAATGAGATACGGCATAGTAGGCTATTGAATATATCCAAAAAACAGGGTTAAAAGGAACTATGACGTTCAAGCAATTTTATCGCATGAATCGTTCAAAGGGTCATTTTAGATGAAAAAACCGCGGAGTGCTATTAAATTAGAGGGTGGAAATTGGAAATAGTGGTGAAAATGCACCCTTTTCAGTTTTTTAATTGTAGCTCGAAAACGAAGCAAAATTTCGCTATAGTTCATAGGAAAAATTATTTAGAGAACTGAATTTCTCATGGAAGTAGCTTATTTAAAAAATTTAAAAGGAAAATTTTATGCAAAAAAATCGTTAATAAACAATTTCAAAAAAGCAAGAAATTCGATTTTCTGATCTTTTTTACTTTTTGCCTCTAGTTTTTTTTGAGTAACGATAGGTATAGGCATTGCTTCATAGAAAAAAAGTAGATAAAATATTTCCTTCAAAACAAGAGGTTGTAAAGTATTTTTGGATGAAAATTGACTGACATATGGCCACTCAAACTTAGCCAATTTTTCGATTTTCGTCGCGTTTACCCTTATAGGTTATAATTCTCATTTTTTGCAAAAAAGGAAGAAAATAAGACGTTCAAGGATTTTCATCACATGACTTGTTCGAAGGATCATTAAAAATGAAAAAACCGCTTGGTGTATTAAATTAGAGGGTTGAAATTGAAGATGGGAGTGAAAATGAACTTTTGCAGTTTTTTAAATGTAGCACGAAAACGAAGCAAAATTTCGGTATAGTTCATAGGAAAAATTTTGTTGAGAATTGAATTTCTCATCGAAATGTCGAAAACTGTAAAAGTAACATGCAAAAAATCGTTAATAAACAATTTTAAAGAAAGCAAAGATTTTTTGATTTTATTTCTTTTTTAATAAAATAATTTAGTAAAAATTTGAGAATTTAAGTACAATAAAGTTTATTAATAATGTGTATACAGTGTGTGCAATGATGGAGTTGACAAGAGGAGAAACTCTTTTATGTTTGACTTTATCGAAAAATGTCACTCTTTATAAAAAGTTCTGCCCGAAAAAATGAGATTGTCATACAAACATCTTAGATGAGATATACAGGGTGCTCATAAATTAAAAAAACACGACAATACTCTAGAGCAGGGGTCGGCAAGTAATTTTAGGTGGGTTCCGGATACTTTTAAAAATTTTTAACGAGGTCTAGAAAAAAAATTCATATTCTTACAAATTTTCATTTGAACTCAAATTTAATGTGCTTACTAACCATTAAGAACTCAAAACACTCATACAATTGTAAAATACTAGAAAAAATGATAAGGTTGGCACTTAAACGTAAAAAAACATTTTTTAAATAATTTATTTGAGTAATTTATACTTTCAAAAAATTTTTAGCGGTCCACTATTTTACCTTCCGCGGTCCGGACCTGGACCGCGGTCCGCCAGTTGCCGACCCTTGCTCTAGAGAGAAGTACCATTAGGTATTTATTATTTTACATTTTTATAAAGCAAATCTGTTTATAACCTAATACAAATTTTTAAAATCAAAATTTCAATTCTAACTTTTACTCTATATGTATAACTTCCCAGCTCAAAAATTGAAATTTTGATTTTGAAATTTGTATTAGGACACAATTTAATAGCCCTCCGCGGTTTTTTCATCTAAAATGACCATTTGAACGATTTATGTAACTCCAGTTTCTGTGTATAATTAGTTGTGTTTTGTCTAAGCTAAGTAAATCGGTCTCTAATTTTTTTAAATGTAATACAAAGAAAGGCATCTAGATGTTGTTACCTCATAAATATAACGTGTTAAGCTTCACTTGTGTAATTTTTTTAGTTTTGTCTTATTTATTACTCAGCCATTAAATGAATTCTTCTTAACAACCAAATAACTTAGTAGGTACGATATAAAATAAATCGTTTTGAGTTAGTTTTTGTAGCGTATAGATTTTTAAGGCACTACTTATAAGTGGTGCCAAGTCCAGACCCAGTTTCAAATGATACCAGCGTCTATTTATTTCCTTGTTCTAGGAAGCAAACAAATTAAATGAGTTACTTAAAGTAGGTTTTTTATTATAGTATTTTAGTTTATTGTGTGTGATAGTAACAAATTTACAATATCTTTAGAATCGTGCTTTAGGAAACGGAATTTGAAAAAGTAGGTATGTATATATTTTTTTATTTTTATTTTATTTTATTTTATACTCCTACACCACCCAACAGAAAATTCCATTTACAGGATGGGTAAAAACAGAAAAATGCAATACATTTAATAACTAAATAACATAATACAAAAAAAAAGATGTATACTAACATACTTATCCTATGTAAAACACCATGAATATAATGCATGTTCATTCAATGATCATTATTAGTTGACACGTTTGCAAATAGGTCCAAAGACTCTTGATGGTTATTATAGTAACTGCACATTTGGTATATAGGAGAGTACTTGAGAATATTCGTACGAGGAGTTGATAAATAAAAACACTGATCATGCCTGGATGTTGCACGAGGAACATGAAAATATAAATAACTAATCAAATCACAGCTGTCTATAACACCCTGACATAGCTTATGAAGAAAAGAAAGTGAGAATTTGTCTCTTTGATCCTTCAATGATGTTAGAGAAAATCTTTTAAGGAGATCATCATGAGGAAAACCAACACATGGATAAACATTATCCAATTTAAATGACAAAAATTTTAAGAATTTGCGTTACACTGTTTTCATTGACGAATTCACGACTATTTCGCATTATAAATCCTAGCATTTTATATGTATTACCCGGTACGGACTGTATATGATCGGTAAACGTTAGATTGGAATCGAAGGTTACACCCAAGTCTCGAAATGTTGTTTCTCTGTTTAAAATTTGTTCATTTATATTATAACTATATAAATAATAATATAATATATAATGTTTTTGCGGTTTTTGTGGTGAATGTCATGACACAATATTTCTGTATATTCAAGTTAAATTGTTATTAGTGGACCACTCATATATTTTCGATAAATTTGACTGTAATTTTAGGCAGTCTTCAGTACACGCAATACTTGAAAAGATCTTCAAATCATCCGCATACATCAGACAGGGGACATCCAAGTCATCCATAATATCATGGACAAAAATATTAAAGAAGAGAGGACCCAATATGGACCCCTGAGGGACACCAGAAGGACTAATGTATTCGACAGACTTGTGACCACGATAAGAAACATATTGACACCTACCAGATAGGTATGGATTTAAAAAAATCAATTAAGGTGTTGGAGATACCGTAGTGGTTCAATTTGAACAGTAGCTTTTTATGATCAAGTCTGTCGAATGCTTTGGAGAAGTCAGTATATATATGACATCTGTTTGAAGGTGTAAATCAATGGTTGTGGCAATACACATTAGATTTGTTACAGTTGAACGACCTTTCATGAAACCATGGTTTATATAAAACAATTTCAAAGCACTTTGAAAATTTGCATATAATTGTAATGGGCCGAAAATTAGTGATTTCATTTTTTTTACCTTTTTAAAAACAGGACATACTTTGGCTCTTTTCCAACAGGATGGATAAGTATTAGATTTAATTGCAAGATTGAACAAAACACAGAGAGGATTAGCAAGTACATAGGCACATATATATGCGACAATTGAATGGTAAAAGTCATTTTCATCCTCATCAACGTTTATTATACACAAGTAACCTAACAATCAGCCAACAATATTCAAAGGAGAAAACGAATGATGACCTTACCTATGAAACAACACATACTCTGGTAGGATTATCAGTAACTGGATTGTGTGCAAAACGTACTTATCTTATCAACTTCGACGTCACCTGTTACATAGGTGTTGTATAACAATGAAAAAGTAATATTAACGGTCGATAGAAGGAAGCACAAAAAACAGGCACTTTGGTAGGAAATTCTGAAAGGAAGCCTAGTTAGTTGAAGATAGGCAGTTGAAGTGAGAACAGTGTGCAGATAGGTAGCAAGACGATCGGCGGGCAGTGTGTCAAAGTAGTGAAAAGTTAATTGTTTAAAGTGTTATTAGTTAGCAGGTAATATTCTTTAAGTACTTTGTTGTTAATTGTTCTATATAATCTTATGATTGTGATGATTATAGATGTTTCATGATAATAATTCTTTGTAAGTTTAGCTTCCATTGCTTTATGCTCAAGGGCATATATTTTTCCAAGGTAAAATTGTTATAATTATACTTAAAGTTTGACCATTATTTATTTCATGTTAAAAATATATGTATTGTCCTGATTGCCAGACATTACAATAACGACTTCTTTGTTTCACTTCTAACTTGTTTTTGCCACGATTACGTTATACGTAAAATATAGATGTTTCATGATAATAATTCTGTATATGTTTAGCCTTCATTGTCTTACGCTCAGGGGCGTATATTTTTCTAAGATAAAATTGTTACAATTGTTATTCAAGATTGTTCATGATTTATTACATGTTGGAATATGTATATATTGTCGTATCTGCCCAGATATTGCAAAATAACTTCTTTGTTTCACATTTAACTTGTTTTATCTTGATTACGTTGTTCTTTGATTTCTTGTGCTCACTTTATGTCATACGTATGTAAGAGCTTTGTTGAATTTACTAACATTTTCACCCATGATTATTATTATTGTTGTTGTTCTTCCGAAATCTTAACTTTAGCTGGATAGCCTCCCGTATTATGGGACTCCAGTACCTTCCCTATTATTATTGCTATTATTATTATTATTGTTGTTTTTGTTGTTGATGCTATTACTGTTACTAAAACCTCTTCAGTTTTACTTGGAAGTGTGTATGTCAGACTTGAGTGAGATGACATTTAGTGACACATTAAATAAGTCCAGTTTTGATTATCATTAGCAAAGGATCTTAATTTATTCCTTTGGTTAGCGGTTGTTTTGTATTTATATTTGGGTGGTGAGAGCAAAGATCGTGGGTTTCTCTGCCATGCTCTTTCTCCGCAGGAGCTCTAGGTGAGCCTGGCACTCTCCTTTTATGTTTAATGGTTGTTAATGTTTTTGTTGTTCTTTCTATTTGTCACATGTTTAATTTGAATTGTATGTCAATAAAAGTTAGGTGTATTTACTCTGCTTTTGTTTTATATAATTAAACCATACATCTCCTCTACAAAGTTAGTAGCCAGCGCCTTCCGGTCAATATAAAAATAGATACACACAACGTAGGTAGTCCTTATGACGATCACATATTTTTGGCCACAACTACGTTTACTTATTTTTTTGTCGAACCAAGGGTTGTTATACTACAATTGTAATAAAATTTCAGTTTTTTAATTTTTTTTCTAATTTTTTCAGAAGTTTTAGACGTCTATTGAATACCTTTCAGAGCAGGCCCTTTGGCTGGAGTGTTGGTTGGTCCCTTCATAATCGCGAGTCAGCGAGCATGGTTAATCCGACTACGCCCTTGTAGTTTATATGTTAAAAAAAAATCAAAGAAAGGCCAGATCTGCTGATCCTGCACGTGTAGGGAAAGAATTAAATTTTAATTTCCACTCTCCAGGCCAGGTACCTACGTCTAAACGTATACCTACACCCAGAACGGAAAATTCATTTATAAAATATTAATGTTACCCACTAAACTAGCTGTGTAATCGTATAAATAGTACGCATACATTTCGAGAGCAACAAGCCCTACCAGCGTCACGCAGCGATTTGTTAGTTGAATTTCGAGATTTGGCCTCCAAAAATACATTTGCTGTTCAACAAACCCGTATATAGATGCGTGGAAATTTGATTTTTATGGAGATCTCAACTCTGGACTTATTTATCGATTGTTTTACACCGCTCTCTGCAACGCGCTTTCGCCTAGAGGGGGCCTTGAGGGATTAAACCTCATGTTTTAAACAACGGTGGGAAGAACGAACTGGCAAGGCCTTCATAGAATCGAATTGAATATTCGAATCATCTAGAAACCCCCATCGCTCGAAGACGCGAGCTTTTGTTTAAACTTAATTTCTGGAAAATGTAACTAGAATAACAGTTTGCCACGCAAGCAAGATGTATATTTCAATACATCAAGGGGCGAAATGTGATACTTCGAGAGAGGGAAGAATACAGCAGCGGCTTTAATCCACGCAATGCAAAAAATTGTAGTAAAAACCTTACAGTGTATAAATTTTAATTTAGTGAAATAAACCCTTACGCCAAAAGGATCAGTCAAGGGTTATTTTTGATGAAAATAGTTTCGCCTCACCAAAAATCACACTGAAAAAGTATACAAGAAAATACAGTAAGTCGTTGACCTTCCAAAAATCAATCTGTCTTTGTTTTCAATACTCGGAAATGACGTTTCGTTTTAAAATGATTTTTTTTTCCTTTTTTTGTGCTAAAGCAACTTCCAAAAATATTTTTATTTTTCACTTAGGCGATATAGTTTGTTCATTACTAAGAAACGGAATAGGAAAACAACGTCATATCACTCTAGGGCGAAATAAGCCAACTTAAATATTATAGCCCGCATTTTTACCCTGTTTTGTTCCTATCTTTTCTGCAAGGGTAGAATGGATAAATGAAGCAAACAAATGAAAGTACAAAGTTTATTAACACTGATATTTGATATACAACAATAGTTTGCTTTAAATTAATAACAAAAATCATTTACAACCGTCTTTAAAAACGAACGTACAGTTTGAGAAAGAACCTTTAATAGTATCACCAAAAAAACTACCTAAATTTTCTTTGCCAATGTGGTCCATTTTCCTCACAATCAATTCAGAAAAATTGTCATCACTAGTTCTTTCCACGCCAGCTATTAACCGAGGTATTTTGTTCTTGGATGTTATGCTATCTTCTACATATCCTGATGCAACAGTATCACTCTTCCATTTTCCACGTCTTTTCAGTGTTATCACATCTGCACCTGCATCTGCGAGAAGAGTTGTCGATGTAGAGATGTTTTAAAATCTTATGAGCTTTGACCTTCATATGCGCAGAAACATAATTCCGACCGTCGCCTAAATTATTCTACGTCCTAAAAACGTTGCACCTATTATTCATAGTCTCTCTCGAGCTCTAGCGTAAACAAGCCTTTGATCCGATTACAAATATCATAATAAAATGCCCTATTCTTTATTATTTTAATTTAAACAGTAAAAATATATATAACGAACGTTCGCCAGTTGACTTTATTGATGCCCGAGCGCCTTAGTTCATGTCTACTTGTAATGATGCACATGGTCTAGTTCTGAGTCAATGTTTTCACAACGTGCTTATTAGAAGAATTATGGGGATACGCCACGCCTTTCGCGCATTTTGCGGCTCATGAGATGTTAAAAGACATCTACGACGCAAACAATGACCTGTGTACATTTTAGCATCTGCGTAGCCGAGATATTTTGCAATCTATGTACGCTACCGAAGGTATTTTTGCCTACTGGTTGTGCAGTACATCGACCATTCCGATATGTCAGAAAAAACTGCCGTTCTTTAATTTCTTTTGGTCGGAAAGATATATACTGTCGATAAAATTGGATAGCTTCTTCCACAATAGTAAAAGATTTTGGTACTCCAGTTTTTGTATCGTTGGTTTTTACTACAACAACGATTCCTTTGTCATCTATCATCTATCGAGAGCTTTACCAACTCATATCTTCTTCATCCTCCAAAAACACCCATTACTAGAACAACCTATTAAGCACATGCAATAATATAGCCAATTATTTCCTATATTACCATTTCCAAATGATATATATGACTTGATGCTTCTCTAATAAATTTCAAAATATCTTCTATTGTCAATATCTTAGATTTTTTTGGAATATATCCTTTCGATATTGGCTTCAAATAAGCCTCTAATAATAATAGATAATATTTACTTTTCTGTGTACTAATAATGTGGTCTCCAACATGGAATAAGTGTCCACAATGTGTTAGGACTGAATGATTCTGACTAAAATTATGTATATTTCTTTAAAGTGAGAAAAGGTACACACCAGTTAAGAATGGCTGGAAAATTTACATTTAGCGAACAAGTTTATATGCTACTTGTGCTGGGTTTCTGCGAAACTGTAGCAGTATGGAAGAATTGTTGAAATAAAATAATTTTATTAATAACTGACAAGTTTGAAACATAAATTCATTGCCTACTACTGACTTTTTGATTATTTTCTAATGAACACTGTTAAAATCTCTTGTCAATTAATACGGTTTTCCTTGTAAACCATAAAGTTTTTTTTTAATTTAACAAGAGTAAAAAAAATTAAAATTAAATAATACTGTGAATTAAAATTATTTTTCAATTCGGTCAATGAAAAAGAACTTTGGTACAATTTTAGGGGTAAGTCATTCCAAATGAACACCTTGTAGTGCTTCAATTAACTTTAAATCATAGTCAAAGAAGACTAATAATAAACCTAAATCATGTACCAAATTTGGTTCTTTTATGGTATAGGTTGTAGAGATATTAATTTCTTTCGAAATTTAGGCCTCCACTTTGGGGCTAATAACTCCTCAGGGATGCAACTCTGTAGGTAAGTTTGGTTAAATTACAATATTTTATATATATTGTATTAAAAATGTACACAACTGTAGCACTATTGATTATAATTTATACATAAAATACGACTACACTGAAAGAAATGCGTTTTATTGTTTATTAGAATTCTATATACCATTATATACTATATGTGACAGTTAAACAGGTGAATATTGGATATAAAACGCGTATTGCTAGCACAGTTGTATAGTGACTATAAACCTTATTCTTTATTAAATTATTGTATACAACGTTTTTTATACCCTTTACGAAATAATAGCAATAACTGTTATTAAAGTGTTCCATATCATTATTAGAACATCTAGTACTGGTTATAAGTTTTATAATAATAAATGTATTAAACTGTTGTATACTCTGTATGAGTTAAAAACATATGACATTAAGTTTTCAGAAATTTTATTGGATAACTGTAATTACAAGCTAAGGTTCTAATGTAAACATACATAAAACATACTTTTAAGCACTGAAAATGATGACAAATCGCTCCCAAAACTGTCCAGTTTATTTTCTTAGCAACGATGCACCCGTATTTTCTTGTATTACATGAGAATTTGCACTATAACTCTTCCACCTTGAGAAGGAAGCATCCCCAGAAAGATTGCTTTTTTCCATATAATTCTGTTTCCTCTGGTTGATTGACTTTATACCCATGCTTTTCTTTGTCACCGTTAACCTTCTGTTCCTCCATCTTATGTAAAACTTAACATCAGCGATTTCTAATAGGACCTACAAAATAATAATTTTTAAGATTTAGACAAGATTTACATTTGAAAAAACAAAACAATTACAAGCCATAAAACAGTTAGATACTTACATAATAATTTTCCATTTCACACAACGCGATATGATCATGTATCCCACGAAACATGTGCATATACTGTCCATTTTCATCAAACTAGACGTGTGTAAGTCGATGCACAGCGGACTGTCGGAAATTTTATGATTGTTGTATTTTCTCTTCTTGAGTAAAGATAATAACGACGTTGTGGTTTTGTGTGTTTATTTTGACGATGATTGAACATCTATGGACAATAAAAGTGGACTGTATAAGATAGTTGAGTACCGTTCTGCTTCATGCATAGCAATCGTAGCATGCTGCTGAAGAAGGGATGAGCTCGTGCGGCGAACCCTAAATCAGCGGCTGGAATAGCTAGGTTTCTTATTGAGTCGGCGCACTTCGCTCTCGGGTCTGACATATGATTATTATTACAAGACTATACTTACACACGGGACCAACGGTTTGCTATCCTTTCCAAGGGATGGTGTCTTTTTATACAAATCTCGCCTAAATTTGTATAGCTTCTGTGAATACACATACATACGGCCACTGGCAGGTGGATGAGCATCGCGAGCCTTCCCAGGATGGTCACCCGTCAAGTACTAACCACGATCAGACTTATTTGGCTTTACATATCAATGACATGAAGTCAAATTACCTTAAAATGGTGCTTAAAATGTTAACTTTACCACAGTTTTGTTAAATATATTCACTTTAAAAGTATGTCTTAACATTGAGGAAGAAACAAAATTATGAATGTTAACGCAGATCTCATCAGCTACTCCTTGATCAGAAACACATTGTATAGTTAAAAATGCTTACATAAAATCCGCGCCATCATATGATCCAGAGATAAGCAATGATGCAATAAATGTAATACAAGAAATCATCTGGAATAGAAAATCTAACAATTTCTAAGTAAATTTCTAATCGACGTCATGTCAACCCCTCCAATGCTAATGAATGTTAAATGGGATTTCAACAAAATTCTTTTGAAAAATGTAACGGACAAGATGAATACTGTGCTTTCAATTTTGTTTACATTCATTAATTAAATGTTTGTTGTTATTACAAAATTAAGTAGCATTTATAAACACTTTTTGTAAAAGGAGATCAATCAAAATATTTTCTGCTATGAAGATAAATAGAGTTAGGAGGAAATCTTAAAAAAATTATTATGGAAAATTAAACAATGATCATACAGTGTATCTGAAATAAGAGCGTACCTTCAAAGAAGTAATAGAGGACGTGAAAAGCAACCTGTGGTCTAAAATGTTTCAGGTGCTCCAGAAAATGAATCCAGAATTATTACGCGAAACTTAGTCAGACCCTGCATCACTCCATTTAATTAACAATTCGTCAAATTCAATGTGGTTATTTGTACGGCGCGGGCGTCTTGCTGGTTTTTGTCAGCTGTAGATTGATTTACATTGTTTTTTCAAAATACCTTATACATATCAAGAAATAACGGATTTCGTATTAGTGTACGGAAAGTGCAAATATTACTTAAATATGGCGTATGGTTTGTATGATAATCGTTGCTCCCAAAGATAACCAAATCCAACAACAATGCAAAACGATATTCAAAGACTACTGCGCACAAGATTTTTCTTGACGCAACGTGCCTTAATTATATATAAATTATACGATGATGTCCTTGCTGATTTAAAATCAAAACAACTAAAAAATTTAAAAAAAGACATATATTCTCTTTTGTTTACATTGCACAGGCATGTTTGATGCAATTTATTTATCTCTTTTGTGTATATGTATATATGTGTATACATCTTTATGTCTGTATTATGTGTATGTATATATATGTATGTATGTATGTGCATGTATATATGTATGTGTATGTATATATACTTATTTTGTTTTTTCTTTTTTTCTCGCACAATTTTATTTATGAAACCGTAAAGTCCAGACTAACTATTGAAATTCACCTATATGTTGCAACATCCACTGTTTACACAACATGAACCTCACAGATTTTTTAAATAATAATACCAGCTTCGTGTGATCTATATATCAATGTTAACTTTGGAGTTTATACATGTTTAATTCATTTCCATCTGTATAGTATTTATTGTTGATTATACTATGTACGTCAGTAAATAGTATAATTCTACAACGTTGACCTATTTATATGGTAAAACTGTGTTGATTTTATTTTTAACTTGTATATAAATTTTTTGGAGACACATTGCTAATAGTAAAGCATAAAATTGTATCGAATTATATTACCATTCTTATTTGTATAAACTAATTGTCTCATCTTTATATACTGTTATGACTGAAATTGGAATAAAAATTTGACCATAGCAAGTGGTCAAACATTGAAGGTTAGACGCGTTTCTTCTTATTTTTCTTCTAATTGTCATTAGTTTCAATCATTGAGCACGATGTTAGGTGGTCTTGGAACTTTAATATTCGTTTACAAGTCGAAACTAGTAATTTAGTGTAATTTTTTTTAAAACCTGACATAGACTTTTTTATTTGAAGTGATAGACTCTTATTTCCAGATGCAAAGTTGTAGGAAATAACTTGATTAAGAAAAATTTGCAAATAAATCTTTCGGTGTTGCCAGATTTTTTCAATAGCTATTAAAACATTTTTGTTTCTTCAAATTCTAAATAAAAAATATTATGTAACATTTTTTTATTGGAAAAACCACTTTAGAATCAGCAAATACAACGAAAATAATCTGTAGTCGGCGGGAACTAAAAGAAGTTAACGTAGCAATAGTAGGCCTTGGAAATTGAACAAAAATTGTGTTGTTTGAAAGGAACCATCATTATTGTGCTGCCATTGTATTATTTGACAGCCATTTATTTGAATGCGTATAAAATTAACGTTTTAATTCAGTTGTGAAAAATATACAGGGTGACTCCGGAGGGATGGGAAATATTGCAGGGGTAGATTCAGAGGGTCAAAATAAGAAAAATAAACCTATAAGTTATAGTCCGAATGTCAACTATTGTGGAAATAAATGCAGTAAAAAAATATATTGATTTTTATTTTATTAAAGGAATACCAAGAAATAGAAATCTCATAAATGGTATATAACTAAAGAACATTTTCAAAATAACCACCACCAACTTCAATGCATTTGTTTCCTCTTCTGTTGATGTTGCGAATAGCACGATTAATAGCATCGCGGTTATTTCTTATTACAGCGGCCACGTCAAGTAATGCTCACGTTATGTCTACACTTGTTTCTACACCAACGTCTACATCCATCCCCAAACAAAATAATCGTGGGGGTTTAGGTCTGGAGTCCTTGCTGGTCAATTTATTGGAACCCTTCTACCAATCCAGCGTCCAGGAAAATGATTGTTGAAAAAACATCCTCTAAAAGTTCTGCTAAATGATCTTCTAAGAACTGTAGATATTCTTCCCAAGTTAGACGCCCATTCAACACAAACGGACCCACTAACTGATCATTGATTATGCCACACCAAATATTGATGCTGAAAATTGCACTCAAACGTTGCGTGAGGTTTTTTTCATGCTACCGGTGTTCATTATGAAAATTATTTATACCATCACGAGTGAATTGAGCCTCATCACTTACTGTATCCATTCCCAAAATTGTAACCTTGGAACACTTTGTTCGCCACCATCAAGATTTTGAGCAGACTGGATATTTAAAGGCTTTGAGGGTTGCTTTCGCTGTACAGCAAGAATAAAACGCTCTCTCAACGGTAATAATAAAGTATTTTATTGAAAACTAAGTTGTATAGAAAAAGACGTGTTGACGGGGCGAGTGTTCGTTGGAGAGTCGCTGTGTGTGGAGTCGGTCGTACGTAGCTTGGTAGTCGCCGGCAGAAGTCCCTGGTCATTGGCGCCACTCTGCCGGGGTCGTCTTCCGGGAACCCCGTGGTGCGTCCGGCGGCGTTCTTGACGTAATGCTTAAAAATGGGTCACTTGCGAACATGTGTACCCACAGCTTTAATCTATTTTCCCTAAGCGTTTTAAAAGTGATATTGGCAGTTAATTTGCTATTCTCCTCGTATTTTCCTTCGGGTTTTCTTCAACAATGTTGAGAATGTTCTCCTCGGTTCGTATGCCAAGACCTTCTCTTTCACTAAAAATCCTGTAATTTATGCCAAAACGAACTGTGAAAACTGCAGGTTTCTAACTCTTACTGTTTAGACACCATCTAACCTCATTTAGAAAGCTGAAATTGTGATTTTCTTCAAAAACGACTGATTATATCGAAAACAGTAAGTTTTAAACACCATGTACATTTAATAAACTCTATCTAATATTAACTAAGGAATTCAAAAAGCAATAATATACAGGGTGTTCCGTTTAAAACAACAAAGTTATGTAGCGCCCACACGAAATGGAACACCCTGTAAAGCTAAACATATTTTATTTACATGGCCCACATGATTCCAGGCAACTTTTATTAAAACCATTTTTTTGTAAATTTGACAGTTGTAGAGTTACAGAAGAATTCCTCTTAAGTGGAACACCCTGTATTTATGTTTACATTATTTTTTTATGGTTTGATAATTTTTTATCATGAAAACATAACATTTGAGGCCACAAATTGTTTAATGAAAATGTTATTTATGTTGTTTATGTTATTATGTTTGAATGAACGTATTTATTTCAGAAACTCCCCGTATAAGCATCCTAATATCCAAACATTGCAATTGGTCACTGAACAAAAATACGTAAGAATCCAATATAAAAGTAAAATTTTAATAGGAAACGCTTCGACATCCTGAATTACTGTATATTGAAGCTCTGCTGCCATTGTCCTTGTTTGAACATTTCATTTTATTTGTAAACGAATGTCCACTGCTAAGCATGCACAAAACCGATGCAGGGACAGATTGCGGAGGGTGTTTAAAATAAATTTTCAACTGTTTCCATTATTTCGCCACCCCTAAACGCGCATTTATCAGAGGGTTGCAGTGAGATGAAGTCAACCCTTTTTTAGTTTCCCTTTGGCATAGGGCTGCGTATATTATTCTTAGCTTAGTTAAGCAAGCGTAGAAAAACAAGCTTTTAAAAACGTGTTTATAATTCCTAACCAGATGGATAATTAAATAAGTACGGAGCTTGTCGCCAAATGTCACTTTTTGTAGTTTAGCTGCAGGGTGAAACTAGTTGCCCAAAATTTTCAGTAATAGTTATTTATGTTACATATCCAGCAGTGATATCTTACAGCAAGAGTTAGATTTTATTGACGAGGCGACGTAGAAGCCGTGTCCGGGTCACTTAAGGGATTTTGATAATTCTTAATTTAATTAAATTATTTATTTACAGTTCCATCACATTTTATTTTATATTATGTGCGTAGGAATGTATACAGGCTGTTACAAATTTGCTTCTCACTACAAGGATCTCGGAAACGGTAAGGGATACGAACTAGCTTAAATAGTGGCAAAATTGAGTAATCAGGGGACTAATTATGCTTCTAAAAAATCAAGCCTAACATGATTAGTTTTCGAATTATTTGAAAAAAAAAACAAAATGTTAGCAATCCGTTTCTGTTTCATTTCAGCCTTGTTTGAGGTGATATTGAAAAAAGAAAAAACACTCAGGGCAACTTTCTTGCTCTCTATCGAATGGCATAATCCATTTATGCCGTTTCGTTTATCCAGTACCATCATCAACTTCATTTTTTTAAATAACTACGGCCCTGGAAATATGATTACATTTTTTTGCAAGCCTTCATGACCCCCCAATAATGTACTACCTCAGCCCGAACCAGACTCAGACGTTTTGTCTCGAAAAACTAAATTCATTAGTAATTTTTTGTTCTTTCAGGGAGTTGGGATTCATGGCAATGGTGGAATGCCTGAAACAATAGCTGCATTTCTTAAGTAAAAAAATCCTGTGCCATTCTTTGCAACTACCAATTTTAAAACAAAGTGGATGAGGAAATTCAAACTCAAAATATATTAAAGATTCCATTGTAGGAAAAGTCAAGGTACACTGTAAAAAAATTCACTCAAATTTCACTCAATTTTACTCAATAATATATCAATTTCTGTCCACACCCGATTGAGTGCTATTTTCACTAAATTAGTATGTGTATAGCGTACACAGCTTTTTTGTAAGACTAGAGCACAGGGAAGCAGACGAAACTAAAAAGCGACGTTGCAACGTTTAGTCCGATTCAAGTACGATATTGGAAACGACAAAATATATATGGCAATAGGATGTTTTAATAGGTATATAATTATTGTTAAAAGTTAAAGCTCATAGGGGGGGTTTGAACCCCCACAACCCCCCCCCCCGTGTGTACACCACTGAGTATAACTGAGTGAAACTATTGCATCAGAAATGTGTGAGTTTTACTCTAATCCGAGTTACTGCTAACTATCAATTGAGTGACTTTTGACTCTATTCTGAGTGTAGAAAACCAATTTAGAGTTGACTTTTTCCCTAATATGAATTAAATTTAACTATTATTGAGTTATTTTTTACTCAGACTTGGTTGATATTCTCTTTAAATTTTAATTTAAGTTCATTGTATTAAAGTTATAAACTACTAAGCTGCCACAGTGGTTTCTATACAAATCCGTTTTAGAGACAATATTTTAGGTCTCGATTAAAGGAATTGGTGAACTGATTGGACGGACATGTTGCCATAATCTATATTGTATGTTACAAATACATAATTATAGATAATAATTTAACTATCCGTTTATTTAACCAAATATTATTGCAGACTTAATATATTGTCTTTAATTATTGTAATTAAATCACAGCATAAATACAATTTTCACTAGAATAACCAGGTAAACCGATGCTTGTCCAATTCCAAAGCACACCATACGCCATGATCACGAGATAACCTAATGGGACGATGGCAACAGACAAAGACAATGCATCTGGATATGAAAAATTTAGGATTACTCAATAATGAGGACATTTACTCTGATTTAGGTACAAGTGCACCAAATACGAGTTTACGTGAAGAATTTTTTAAGGAGTGCCTATATTTAAGTGAAAGTACTAAGTTTTAGTTTAAATATAATCACAAACGAGTAAAATGATCAAAATACCCAATATTGAATGAAAATTTACTCAATAAGTTCACTCAATGAGTTCACTCCAAACCTTTATTGTTTATACTCACACCGATTTTTTTACAGTCTAGCCCGGATGATACAAGGTGGAGAAAACTTTGCACAGATGTAATGGCAAACAAGATTTCTACCTCTAATGTTAACTCTGACGGAATCCCAGAAGTTAAATTTGCAAAAAATTCAATTTGTACTATTACAATTAGTATTAAAAATAATTAGGTTAAGTGTTGTTCCTGGTTTGTCACTTCATTTTCTTTCACTTAAAAAAGACTACGTGTTTTCACTGGTTGTATGTGTTTTGACGTTCTATTCTGTCAGTAAGAAGAAGTTCAGTAAATTGCCTAGTGACCTTATACCGGTTCTGATACTGGAATAATACATTTTCGGCTTAAAATTGATTGCTGTAAGGATTTACAGTTGTACACTGTAAAAAAATCGGTGTAAGTGAATCCAATTAGTGAAATTATTGAGTACATTTTCATTCAATATTGGGCATTTTGATTATTTTACTCATTTGTGATTCTATTGAAACTAAAACTGAGTACTTTCACTCAAATATAGGTACTTCTTAAATAAATTCTTCACTTAAACTCGTATTTGGTGCACTTGCACCTAATTCAGAGTAAATGTGCTTATTACTGAGTTTAAATGTATAATTTCGAGTAGTTTGAATGGCGCCGTGCAGATGGCACCACTTACACATTGCTTCTATAATCTTGACCACAGTTGATAGGGGCCCGTTAGTTACTGCAGAAAAGCGTGATCGCCAGGACAACAGGCCTTAACCGGCGGTGGCGGGTCTCAGCTGGCAAGTCTCAACCAGGACAGGAGGCGGTCCCGCGAAGTGAATTAATTTCAACACTTTATATCCTAATTAATCATTTATGAGTGATTTATTTTTGCATTCAATTTTTAGTTAATTAAAACCAAGTCCGAGTAAAAAATGACTCAATAATAGTTAAATTTAAATCTTATTAGCAAAAAGTCAACTCTAAACTGGTTTTATACACTCAGATTAGAGTCAAAAGTCAACTGCTAGTTAGCACTCGGATTTGAGTAATTACTCACTCATTTCTGATGCAATAGTACCTACTAATAGAGTGAAAATTTCACTCAATCGGGTGTGGACAGAAATTGATACATTATTGAGTAAAACTGAGTGAACTTGAGTGAACTAAAATTTGAGTGAATTTTTTTACAGTATATGGAATATATCATTAAAAGTCTTTATTGACATAATTTGATATACAGGACGATTCAGAACATATCCAAAAAAATTAAGTATGTTTTCAACGTCAAAATTAGAGGCGGCTTTGTTAAAGAACTTTGTTCCCTGTTCCTTACCAAAAACTAGGAAAAATTGTCAAAGTTTAATTATAATTAGGCGTTAGTGCTAGCGTTACCGTATTTTGAATAAAATCAAATATGTATTATTTTTATTTCATATTCACGTTTATTTAGAGACCTATGTTTTTTTTACGAAGAATTTCTGAATCATCCTCTATACTACAGAAAAAGGTACTATGCAGAATATACAAATCTGTTACCTAGTATATCCACGTGTTAGATTTCGACCAACGTAAATCAAATATGGAATATTTTGTGTTATTGATTCGAATCAAGGTCCATTTCAAATGAGCACTCTCATTGCATATAGATTTCTTGGTGCAGATGCAAATTCGTATTATGAGATGCAGCCAAAAAGATGCCCTTATTTAAATTTCGTAGTTTGTATATGATTACTTCCAAATTTTGAATAAATGTATACTAAGTAGATCCAAATAAAATGTTAGTAAAGATAATATAATGTTAGTAAAGATGTTAGTAGTAGATAAAGTAAAATAAAAGTGTTTGTTTTTATTTATGTACATGTTTTTTTTTTCGTAAAACTAGTACGCTTATGGAAATTAACATTTTCAGTTATGCGTTCACAATTTCTTCAAACCAATAATAGATAACTTTATTAAAGGAAAACAATTCGTTTGTTTGCATTACGGCAATAAATTTGTCAAGAATTTCTGCCTGCCCACTCATCAAATCAAGTTAATTTTATGACTTCCAATCCTGTCAATCTAGGAATATTTTTGGTTGTTTAAAACGTAATTACTAATAACCTCTGAAGCAAGTTCAAGGTTTCATGTAGAACTTGTTCTTTAAGAAATTATTTTGATCAAAATCAGATACGTATTTCCAAATAGTTTACGACTTTGTGCAAAATTGTTTATTTTTGATAGACTGTTTACTTCTTAACAAGGATTGAAAAAACTGTAATATATCGTCCCTTATTATCACGTAGAGGCGTATATGTGTATCCATTTCTTGGATTATACGCCCCTACGTGATAAGAGGGACGATATGTATTTTTCATAAATTCTACTCCAAGATTCCTAACTGCTGATGTTGTGGGAAAAAATTACCCCATGAGCTATATGCCCCAACTAGCATTGATTTGTACCAGCAGTACCCAGCTAATAATTATCCAAGATATTTTCTGTATACCTAAATTTGGACTTCAATTCGTCGGTCGATAGCCGCACGGTTTAAGGCGTCAGTTCTTTAATCGTGTGCAAATTTCTGCCCGGGTTCGATTAGCTATGCTTGTACGGAGGATTGGTACCCTCTGTGCAGGTATGGTAGGTTGGAAGAATGTTGGCTTGGGTCAATGTGAGAGATTGACACCGGTTGGCATTTGACCACCCCCCTAATTAATGAGGGTTTCCAGGTTTCCCTCATTCCTGCACTGAATGGTGGTTAGGGCCTACCAACATAAGTCGTTTCTGGGCGCAAATGCGGCCTGCGTAATAATAATATGCCGCCTCCTCTCCCGCACAAGTCTCCGACTTCTGGGCTAATTCTCGTAATTAGAATGAGGAGTAGAGATATTATTATTATTATTATTATTATTATTATTATTATTATTATTATTATTATTATTATTATTATTATATTATTAAGATTTTTTTCAAAAATGTTTTTGTTTATTGAATTATTTGTTTAATATATGTAACTAAACAGAAAAAGGTATCTTGAAATGCGAATACATATATCTATTTGCCCATACAGGGTGTCCGGAAAGAATGACCCAAACTTCAAAGGTAGGTCCCTTGAGTGAAAATATACCGATTTAGATCAAGTTACTTATTTTTAACAATTCTTCTTTGTTAAAAAGGTATGAGTATACAGATATATGTTCCGTTTATTTTTCTTTAAGGAAATTCCTACACTTTTTAAGATATTTCACTGAAACTTGAGGTATTCATTTTTTACCTAAAACACATAATTCGATAAAAATACCTTAAACAGTCTTTGTTTTTTGATTATTTTTTGTTGGCGAAGATTTTAAGAAAGTTAAGGTATTTTTGGAATACCAATATATTTTTGTTGAAGAATATATAAATTTATTGCATACTTTACAATGCATAATTCCTGAGAAAAATGTATCTCAATTTTCTGCTGTAATGGACTAAGAAATATGAAACAAAAAAATACTGTGAAAGTCTGTAACTACTTAAGTCAGCAAAATTGTACTGAGGCAACTCTGTCTAAATCGGTTTATTTTTGTTATGAAGTAACACCCATTACATTCAAATCATTAGTATAATTGAAACAAGTTACATCTAATACACGAACTACGCTATTTATAAAAAAAATAATAATAATTGCCCTAGAACAGAGTCCTGAGCTACACCGGTAAAGTCTAGAAATTCAATATATGTATTTAAAGTTACTGTAGACAAGATATTGACTTTTACCAGTTAAATATAATTTAAATAATTGCAAAAGGCAATCAAAAAAGCTCTTTTAGTTTTGTTGAATATCGTGAGAAATATACAGGGTGGGCCATTAGTGTGAGAAAGTAAAATAATTCATAATACAGAAAAAAGTTTTTATATATTTTGTACAGAATCAGAGAAACCTAAACTACAAAATTAATTTGAAACATACAGGGCGATGAGTAACAATAACGGGACACGCCAAATATTACATTTTTAAATGGAACACCCTATATATTTTTAAACATATGGATTACCGAGAAAATTCTGTATATGGCAATATAAACAGTTTATCATTTTAGTGCGGGGTTGCCAAGTTATGTGGAAAATTCTTCGAATTTTGTAAAAAAATATGACCTCGAAGACGTTGTATTAACTTTCAGCTACTGTTACAAAATTCGAAGAATTTTCTACATAATTTAGCTACACCGCACTACAATATTATACTGTTTATATTGCCATATATAGAATTTTCTCAGAAATCCATGTTTAAAAATATAGGGGGTGTTCCATTTAAAAAATGTAATATTTGGCAACTCCCATTTTTACTCATCGCCCTGTATGTTTCAAATTAATTTTGTCCTTTAGGTTTTTTGATTCTGTACAACTTTTATATAAACTTTATTTTTTGTATTATGAATAACAAGGGACTTATTTTACTTTCTCAAACTAATGGCCCACCCTATGTATAGTTACAAAAATTAAAACTCATAGACAAGGCAAAAACCTCGCATTCGTGGGAGAAATTTTCCGACTCGTTTTTTTTTCATATTTAGATAAGTGAGATGTTCCTTAACATGAATCAAGATGATGCCGGCCGGAAATCTGGTGCCCATTTGTTTAAACAAACTTTTTTTAAACAAATTGTAAAAATTGGTTCTTTCACTTTTCATTTATTTTTTTTTCAGCACTCTATTCGTATAATTTTGAATTAATTAAATAAAATTATCATGAATCATGAAATTTAAATAATCAATTTTTACATTATTTTATGAGTAGTAATAGTAGGTACTTAGAATGCTAAATTCAAAGAACATAAGTTGAAGCCGCTAGACGAAATAGCGAATCAGCGTATGAGAGAGGCGCGCGCGCGGCTCATAGCGATTTATTAACAATTAAAAAACAAGGCTTTAGAATAATGCGAGTCCCAAAAACTTTTCAGCATCTTGTATGGGAATGTTTAAACTTTAATTTGGGTACCTGGCAACATTAAAAATAACAATTTTAAACTCGGAAATCGGCCATTGAAAATCGTCATTTTCGCATTTTCAGCAACTTAAATTGTTTATAACTTTAAAACTATCAATTTTAGAGGCATGGTGCATAGAAACTTTTTTGTTTATAATGTGCCAAAAAATCTCTTTTTCGGAGTAAAAAAAAACAATTTTTACAATATCGGCACCAGATTTCCGGCCGGCATCATCTTGCTTCATGTTAAGAAACATCTCACGAATCTGAATATGCAAAATCGAGTCGGAAAATTTCTCCCACGAATGCGAGGTTTTCGCCTTGTCTAATAGGACCGCTCTAAGTGTGTTTACTTTATCTTTCTGTTTATTTATTAAAACCGAGCTTGATCCATGCTTTTCTCAAAGATTGATAACTGTAGAAATATCATCTAAAAAACACTCCTTGAATAAACGCAGAGCTGAACAAAAGTCTCTAGTTTTATTTATTAGCCCTAACTTCCAACCAGTTTAATAGAATATTATGATTGACCTTACTGAACGCTTCTGAGAAATTCTTATAAATTACATCAGTTTGGAACCTGTTTTTCATGAATCCGGATTTGGAGGTGGATATTTGTTTGCTAATCTAATATTGCATGAATTTCACAAAAGAGACAGATTATTGAAACTACTCGTATCTATTTCTGATTTATCGCTTTTTTATATGTTCAGAAAAGTGCAAGTAGTGAAGCATAAGTTGTATCCTTGTTTCTGAAAGGATATACGGCTTTTTCAGTATCACCATTGGCTTAGGCATAAAAAATATATAGCAGGAAACCAAATTTCAAGAAAACTGTTCCAAAAACTAAATAAAAACTTCCTCCATTTTTCCGCCCTTTCCGTGCAACGCTTAAGAAGCATCTTAGGGCATAACAACTTTTTTCCTTATTTCGAAGAGTACTGTCTTTCAACGTCGGGTACACTATTTTTTTGATACCATTTACACAGTGAGTGAATGAGTGCTAATACTTAAAGGGGAACACATGCACGCATTATTTTGGGCCATGACATCATAATACCAAAGGAAAATTTTATAGCTCAACCATTAATTCCGTGTTTGATTATTTCCACTGGTGTCGATGCCAGTGCGTGCCTGGAGGCCGTTTGCCCGAATAAATTCCTTCGTTTCCGTGTAAGGGTTAAAACCGACAGTTAGGCCCTTATTATTACAGGGCCACCGAAATTGGCTGCAGTCATGAGAAGTTCTAACGGCGTACGTGTGCAGGGGCGTCAATAATGGGGTGGAATGGGGCAAGGGGCTAATTGCACAAAACAGATTTTATGGCTTTTCTTAGACTGGGTTGGATGGTTTGGCGTGAGAAACGACCAGTGATAGAAAACTGTATTTTCTGGTACGTGGTGAATTTTATATTTTATCGTAAGGATGCGGCACCAAATAAGACACACCAAACGTTGAGTCTTCATAATTACTTCTACAGGATCTCATTCAAAGTACAATTTTCTTTCTAACTGAAGTTAGTTTAGTTAGTTTATTATAAATGACCATATGACCAATGACCTTGGTGATATGTTGTGTTAATATACGGTAAATGTCAACAAAACGCTGCAGAGGCATCACATTGCCACGCAGAGTCTTGTAAGATCTTGGTTTGGCTTAGGGGCCTTACATGCCTTAAATCAGCATATATTTCTTGCAAGTTCAATGTTCCTGTAAAAGGCATGAAGAATTACTTCTTCATTAAATTTTTGGTAAGGTCTAGAAAATATATTAATTCTTAGAATACATCTAGAAAGCCAATTTTGCAAACCAGAAGCATATCACGAAGAAATTTCAAAGTTCTAATGACCCGTTTGCATGAATCACCCCAAATAGAACGTTGTCAGAATACTAATCGCGGACATTTTATAACCAGTTTCAATTATTTTTTCTGTTTGCCTTACTTCTCAGTATAAGTTTTAGTTTTCGTTCACGTTCGGATTTGCATATCCTACGATTGATCTGATTAGTTCTACGAATGGCGAGTTTGAGCCGAGTGATTTGGGATTCAATACGGACAATTGATTTTATAAACAATGGAGATCGGGTATGAATTAATAATATTAGATAGCTCGTGATGTCCGATATCCTTAAGCTCTTTCAATATGGTTAAGATGCAATTGGTCGACAGTTGATTGAATTGAATAACTTTGTAAGATGTGTAGAAACAAATAAATCAAGGAAAAAGAACAACTCGGTAAAAATACCTTGATAATTCAAGAGATATATTATGTCGTTCTCTTTTTGAAAACAAACTCTGAAACTAATTTGACGAGAGCCAGCCTTCAAAGTTTTGCCAGAATAGATCGTGTATTTCTCGATAGCTATTGCATTGTTGCATAGATAACATTGACACGCTAATAAGTAAACAAACCAATTATTTGAATATAATTTTGTCAATGATCATGCAACAATACATAATGCTAAGTTTAGCTAAGAATAGTTTTTAGTCATCGCTATCTCTTGTATTTTTTACTAATAATATTTATTAATTCCATTTACTTTCCAATGTAAAAAAATCACTGAAATTCGCTCAAGTCAATAATGTATCAATTTCTGTCCTAATTGAGAGAAATTTTCACTCTATTAGTATCTATGAGTGCAACTGAAACTTTCTGTGTGAAACTATTGCAACAGAAGTGAGTGAATTTTACTCAAATCCGAGTTTCTGCTAACTATCAAGTGAGTGACTTTTGACTCTAATCTGGGTAGGTATATAAAACCAATGTGTTGACTTTTCCCTAATATGATTTAAATTTAGCCATTATTGAGTGATTTTGTGCTTAGAATCTTTCCAATGGAGGTTCTAATAGCAGCTCCACCCCCACATAGACCAGCCTGAGAACGACAAGAACAAGTAAAGCATTACTAACTAAAGCTAAGGAAATTAAACTAACAATGATGCAGTGTGAAAGACGTATTCGGAATTTGTCGTTTCATTTATATCAATTTTGATAATTCTCACAAATTGCATCCATTCAAGATTGTAATTTGAAATGACACGTCTTTTTTGTATATCTAGATAATGACGAAATACATGTCAAACATTATAAAATAATGCTAAAGTTGACGCAACATTACCTTTATAAAAATATTCTTGATGTAGGTACCTTAAGAGTATAATATCGGACATGGAATGGTGGATAAAAAATTTCTTGGGTACGCCTATGGTACTAAATAAATTTCGTTATTATGACATCTTCCCCATAATAATTTGGAAACGTATAATTTTCTACACACCCAATACAAACATTAAATTACGTGCGTACAACAATCGCCGTTATTCAAATTTAACTTAATTGACTGGTGATGCAACAGCATCGATTATTTAATGCCTGGTATTTAATGGTAAAAAAACTTTTCCTCTTTCATGTATTCGTGATCATTTTCAAAGGGTTGACTTCATGCACATGGTCAGGAATCCATAATTTCCTTTTAGGCAGGATTAGAATTTATAATTATGAGGAAGGTAAGTATACAGGGTGGTAGAAGTTTGACTGCCTTAATTTTAACAGACTATAGAATACATTAAAATAAACAAAAAACCTTATATGACATGGGTCCTAAACTCAACCATTTCCGAGAAAAAAAATTATCAAAATCTCCAACAAAAATTAAGGAATATTGACATGACTGCGTGCATAGAATATCATAAAATACAATATAATAATAATGTTTCGCTGTTCAGGTTTTGTATAAAATTCCACAAGTTGCCTCGATACGACAAAAAAATTCGAAAATACCCCGGAAATGCCACCGAAATGTCCCCGAAATGCCAGAAATACCAGAAAATGTCTCTAAATGCCAATGTTTTTAGCATCATCGTTATATAATAAATAGTGAAAAAATGAGAAACTAAAAACTCGGCAACGGGAATATACATAGAAGGTTGAACTATGAGATTTTTAAACAGCAACTCGTCCGAATTCTTAACACATTAATTACCAGAAAAAGTATTCAAACGGATTAGTACATTTAGTTTCTTGCCATTTTTTTTTTATTTAGGCATAAGAATAATCATTTTTAGGTAAATAAATATGGAATACAGGACAAAAGTACTTGTATCAGTGACGGTGAATGAAAAGAAGGGAAATCGGAAAGATAGCCAACTTTAAAAATGTGGATGAATAATAATTTTTCTTTTAGGGAATTAATTTCCTTTTTTAAAAACGAAAAATACGTAGAGTTTCTAAATCAGGCACGTGAATAACTCTATATGTATATCTAGATATACATTGTAAATATGCACTTAATTTATACTGTTTCCATAAAAACTGCTATTTTAACAAATCTACAGCTCTTTTATTTTTTCTTGATACCGAGGTAGAATAATTATTTTTGACTTGCCATTATTAAAAAAAATATATTTGAAAAATAAGAAAAATGGAAAAATGACTTGTTTTACATAGGTATGCAAAAATGGAAACCAAGGAGCATTGACATAAAGGTAAACTTTTTGAAAACATTTTATTTTTTATTTAATATACACTTAAATTCAGTTAAAAATAAAACTTTTAATACATATCGCCGCTTTAGTACGAAAACATGCTATCTCAGATTTTGGTTGGAAAACATGCTATCTCAAATTAAGCTTGGAAAACGTACTAACTCAGATCTTTAAGTAAAAACATGCTATCTCAGTTTGACTAAAAATTTAAGTTGGCACATTGAATGATTGAAACCATGCATTTATAATAAACTTTTATAATATATTTTTCAAAAAGTAAGGAATATTTATGTTTAAGTACACCGTTTATTTTACTTTTTTTATTCAACATTTTTCAATAAATTCTCTTAAGTTACTGTTATAAACAACAAAATTGTTAATTAAAAAAAAATAGAATAATATGCAGTATGCTGTAACACGTACATCACGTAAAGCTTAATTTGAGATAGCATGTTTTTCAACCCAAATCTGAGATAGCATGTTTTCGTACTAAAGTGTCGAGTACTCCTCAAACAAATGAATTTCTTCACCACTGCTATTCACGTTGATATAATTACCTATTATAAACAAATAAGTGGTTACTTACTTACTTGTTCCTTGACTTGAATCAAGGAAATGCCACTAAGGTACTAAGGTACAATTTTCCACACCCATGAGCTTAATTGGTCACCCTGACGCCCTGATGTCGAATGATAAAATGCATGTCATCGAGCACCTCGTGCGCATGCGCACAATACAAAAATTCCTTCAAAATGCCTCGAAAATGCACCAAAATTCCTAGAAATTCCAGAAAATGCCTCCAAATAACTCAAAATGCCTCAGAATTCGAGAAAATGCCTAGAAATACCTGCAATCTGTACATCAAAATGCCTCCGCGAAACACCTCTCGGGTGTCCAGCAACCACGAATACGTAATTCAGTTGGTATCTGGATTCGACTGTGTCGGAGTGTTTTTTGCGTACCACGATTTCCTTTTCTTGAGGTGTTTCCAACGAGTGCGCGAAAATTGGATTCGAAGTTGTCGTGCGTGCATCGAAAATGGTGATGGACATTTTGAGCATAATGTTGTAGTTTGTTTTTGACTTGTGCGTTTAAAAATTACTGAATTTTGCTTTTTGGCAAGTACCTAAATTACTTTTAATACGTATGATTACTTGGACGACGTGAATCTTTGGATACTTTAATTACATACTTTTCAAATACGTAATTTGATTAAAGTTCCTGATTTAAGGGATTCATAATTACTAAAATTCGAACTAAAAACTGAAAAACAATTGTATTTAAATTTACTAAATGTTTCACAATAATAGCTGTTTACATTTTTTCCGTAGGACAAGTCAGTCGCGTGTATACGTGGTGTGCATCAGCAGGTTAAGTGCTGCTGTCACGTTGTGATGAAACTCCCCGAAATTAATACTCGCTGTATTTTGAAAACTGTTAATCTTACGCCCCTGTAATATACAACTTTTTTGTTTATTTATGATTACTCTCTCTCATGCTGAAGTAATGGCAGCCTAACTTCTTATACCCTGTAGTTATAGAAAATCAATTTAATAAAAAGATATTTGTTTTTTGAATATTATATTTATAGTCTTTTATCTACTTATACCCTGTATGCCATTTGTCCAGAATATTTCCAATTTCAGTCCAATAAGTTAAGGAAAATACCTTTTCGTTTTAAGGAAAATAAAAAAAACAGGCTATACATGCTAAAATGTCAACAAAACGTACAAAGGCAGTTTCTTTGTATGTTATGGTGTGCCACCGAGATTATTTCGTTTGTGATTCCAGCGTATGTTTCATTTGTATTTTATTGGCTAATAAAAGCAGAGGCTTCTGGCAATTTGGACCAATTATTATTACCGCGATAATTCACCTGCGGTAGTTCAAATGTCACTGCCCTGGATTTTATTGCCAACTACATTTTTGTGTAACAGAAAGTAGTTACAATGTAACATAACACTTAATTTTTTTGTAAGTTTTATGCGACAAAGAAAGTAAAACCACCTTAGGTGCTATAGAGAAGAATCAGTTGTAATCTCCCAAAAAATTGCATTCCTTTTATATTAATTAGTCCATTATTTAGGGTATAAAACGAATTTGGGGACAAATGTCCTTGGTAGAACTGATATTAAAACATCTAATTTTATTTTGCGGTTCATTATCGTGCTTTCTATATATTTCACAGTTAACAAATTGTTATAACAGTTATACATAATGTTTTTCCGCTTACGGAAAGGAAACGGAGAGATATAAATAATAATTTTGCGGTTTTGCATTTTATGATTACTGCAGGAATCGGCTTAAATTAAAAATAAACTACAGCTAATAAAAACAAAGTGGTTTCATATCGCAGAACAAGACATTTAACTTGTCGTTTATAGTTAGATAAATTATTTTAAACACCTATACCAGGGATTTTAAAATGCCAGCTAAACTGAAACAGGAAACAGATATTTTAAGCAACAAATTTGTCTAGGACAGGGGCTCGAAGACGTTAAATAAAAAATGCAGAGTAATAAATATGTGCTGCTAAAACACAGTTTTTTATTGTGGGTGAGATATATAATCTGTTAATTTTCACTAATTCTCAATATAAACCTGTCTGTTTGGAGATCCTATTGACTACACTGTAACAAAATTGGTGTGAGTGAAAGCAATAAAGGTTCGCAGTGAATCCATTGAGTGAAACTATTGAGTACATTTTCACTCAATATTGGGCATTTTGATCATTTTACTCATTTGTGATAATATTTGAACTAAAACTGAGTACTTTCACTTAAATATAGCTACCCGTTAAATAAATTCTGCAGAAAAACTCGTATTTGGTACACTTGTAGCTAAATCCGAGTAAATTTGCTCATTATTCAGTGACCCCGCCCCATTCTATGGTTGTCGTACGTTGTCCTTGTCTATTCCCATCGTCCTTATTAGGTCATCTATCTCTCCTTTTATCCAGTTATTTTGGTGACAACTATGTTCAATGTTTTGATTACAATAATTAAAAACAAACATATATTAAGTCTAGATTACTATTTGGTTAAATAAGCGGATAGTTAGATTGTTACCTATACTTACTTACATATGTATCTGTAGCGTATAATATAGGTTATGACAATCTATTCGTCCGATCAGTTAACCAATTATTTTAATCGGGGCCTAAAATATTATCTCTAAAATAGATCTGTGTAGAAACCACTGTGGCAGTTTAGTAATTTATGACTTTAATACAATGTTATTAAATTAAAATTTAAAGAGAATATACGCCAAGTCTTGTTAAAAAATTACTCAATAATAGTTAAATTTAGGAGAAAGTGGACTCTTAATTGGTTTTTCATACTTAGAATAGAGTCAAAAGTTACTAACTTGATAGCAGAAACTCGGATTTGAGTAAAATTCACTAACTTCTCTTGCAATAGTTTCGCTCATAAAATTTTACTCATACTAATTGAGAGAAAATTTCACTCAATCGGGTGTGGACAGAAATTTTTGTTACAGTGTAGTGATCTTCTTTGAGTTCTTTATTAGTTATTGTGGGAATAAATCAATGCTTGATGGGGTTTTTGTTGTTCCCCTCAATTCCTTTCAAACAATGATCTTCATTCCCAAATGTATGCAAAAGATATACAGGGTGTTTCAGAAAGACTTCCTGTAAATACAGGAGGTGATAGTACGAGAAAAAATAAGAATTTTTTGTCTTATGATCTATAGTAGGATCATATTCGATGCAAAGTAATAAATAATTGCCTGTCAAGGGATCCAGTGCCATACGCTTTTAAGGGTTTTAGAAATTGAATAATTTCTTTATACATTATGAAGGGACGTAGGGATCAGTTCACGTCTGGCACCCTTGTAAATATGTATTTCAAATGTAATTTATTATAAATCCAATTTGTTTTTTAAATTTCACATATGTACTACATTTTACCTCTGTTCGCGCCACTGTTGTTTACTTGTTTTTTTGGAAGCACTCTTTGATATACGACCAAGCTCGCCAGGTTAGTATTTGACATATAACCGACCACTTCGTACACTCGATGCACCTGGCCGACTACAGCTAGTACCAGAACACAGTGCGTATGCGGCGGTATTTCAGATTTAATTTATTTCATTTTAAATTTGAAATGGTTAATCTTACGCCTTCTAAAAATGATGACACGATTTTCCTTTGATAAAAGACCGACAACTTTTTGCTCTACTTTGCATTGAATACGATCCTACTATATATGTCTACTCCTCTTGTTTTCGAGAAATAGAGTAACAAAATAATTTTTTTAAATAGAATTTTTGCGAAAATTTCCAAACGGTACGAAATATTTTTATGAATTTTGGTAGTGATTGTTAGTGACTGTAGTTAGTAATGACTAATTACAGTCACTAAAATTTTGATGTTACTAAGAATGTATGCGTTGTTTATGAGACATCTATCAATCAGTTTTGACCTAGGCCTACTTTGAGAAAAGTCACTTATTACCCATATTAGGAAGTTCTAACAAGAGTACATTATTTTTGGAAAATAAAATTGTACATTATAAAATGGAGCCCGAATGGTAAAAAACCTAACCTTAAAAAAATTTGAACATAAAATAGCATAACTAGCGCCCTCTATGAAATATTCAAAAAATAACAAAGATCAACATTTGATCTAGGGACAAACGTCAGAAGTGACTATAGTAAATTGGGGTTTTTTGGGTCGCTGATCACGAATCCGAGGTTGGTTAAGCTCAATCACATCAGGTTGAAGGTCAAATCAAGAAATAGCCTCCAAATAATCTAAAAAAAATCATGCTTATGTTATAGAGGTCACTGAACCCGAATCCGAGGTTTGTTTACCCGTACGATACACCCTAGAGGTCATTCAAGGTCATTTTAAGGTCATTTATGAAGTATTTTAAATAGAAAAATTAAAATCTGAAAAAATCCGTCTGAATGCAAATTAGACGAGCGTATTTGGCATCCTTAAAAAACCTGGAATACCAAATTTCATAAAAATATTTTGTACCGTTTGGAAATATTCGTAAAAATTCTATTTAAAAATTTTTATTTTGTCACTTTATCTCGAAAACAAGAGGAGATATAGACATATAGTTCATAAGACAACAAATTCTTATTTTTTGTCGCACTATCAGCCCCTGTGTTTACGAAAGGTCTTTCTGAAACACTCTGTATATTTAAATAAATACTAATACAATCTCAAAGTTTTATAGATTTTCTATGAAAATTTCTATATCTTTGCTTGCTTTAAACCACATACTTAAACTTTTTGAAATATCCTGGGTCTTGGGTACCGCGAAAAAATGTATATTCCAAATTATTGCAAAAATAAATTTGATTTAAACAATGATTAGGTACATTAATTAAAGTTACAAAAGCAGCACACATAAATGTAGGAAGAAAATAGTATAATCATTGATATAAATCACAAATATTCAAGCCGTTTAACAAACAAATTTGGAAAACAGATTTAAATCATTTTACGATAGTACAGATATCCAATTTTTCAAGTATATTCATTTGTAATAAATTATTTGGAAAAATGGAGGACCACAATAGTACACGTAGTAATTTTTTACTGTGCATTTTATTTTTTAAATAAAATTTCTCATGTTATGTATGTCTTCGAGATCAGGTCAACCTCAAAAATGTTTTAAATTAAATAAAATCACAAATATGTGGTAAAATATAATTTCTATTCTAAACTATAGAATTCAATAGAACAATATTATTACATTTTACTGAATTGAAAGTAATAAGTATGCATATACAGGATGTCCTTAAATTCATGCAACAAAATTTGGTCACAGATTCTTAAGACAAATTTAGGGGACCCGTATTTTTATTTTTGCCAAGTGGCACCCTCTTTCGGAGTTACAGCCCCCTGAAGCCCACCCCTAAGAATAATCTTTTTTTATATCTCAGAACCCTGTTGTACGAGAATCACTAAATTTGGGTCACAGGGGTTTTATGACATGTGGAATCTGATGGTGCTACGTTTTTTGGCGGGGAACCCCCTTAAGACAATTTTTCGTGTGCCCCCTTGTCTTTGGAGCCAAAAACTTTTTGTCTCTTTATACTTTTTTCGTAAAACGCAATGCTTTTGAGAAAAATGTCAAAATGTGATCGAATGCACATCGTGATTCACCATTTTCCTCAAAAACATTGCGTTTTACGAAAATAATATCAATAGACAAAAAAGTTTCTAAATGCTTTCTAGCTAAATAATAATTAAAAAAAAATCAAATTTGTGACCAAATTTTTCTGGTTCCAAAGACAAGGGGGCCCATGAAAAAGTGTCTTAAGGGGGTTTCTCGCCAAAAAGTGTAGCACTCTGAGATTCCACATGTCATAAAACCCCTGTGTACCAAATTTAGTGATTCTCATACAACATGGTTTTGAGATATAAAAATAGGGGCAGATTTCATTGGCAAAATTTGTCTTAAGAATCTATTACCAAATTTTGTTGCATGAATTTCGGGACACTCTGTATATATATATTTTTTTGCTAAATTATATGAAATCTTTTTTATACATTATAAGCGTGACAAATTTTTGCACAAAATGGAGTTTACAGTATTGTAAATTTTAATTTATTTTTGTCGTTGTACCTAAATTTTATGTAAATCTTAAAAGTCCATGAGATTGAGATCCTCTTCCTTAAATTATGTTTGTAACCGTAATTCAGATTATATAAATTTATTTTACAAATTCGGATAAACCGTTATTAAATAAAATAACGAGCGTTCAAATAAAACCGTGGTCAAGTTGGTTCTGAAAATTTGGACGTATTTGGGCGTATAGCAAATGAACTTAAACGTCATCTGTCAAAACGCTATATCACCGCTATCAATTTGAATATTTTCGTTTTAAAAAGCGTTTAAAATGGTGTTTTCTCAAGAACAAAAAGTGGTTATAGAGTCCTACTTTAGAAATGGACGCAAGATTGATGGAATATGGAAGTATTCTATTGAGGAATGTTTCATAGAATTTCAAAATCAATTTCCCGGCGTTGTTGAGTACAAAATTTTTCAAAGTGCAGTTCAGCGTTGTGTTAATGTTTTTCGTGAAACGGGCAGTGTAACAAGAAAAGAAGGAAGCGGCCGACCTAAAAAGCGGACTGAAGAATTAAAAGAAAATGTCCAACAAATAATGGAAAATGCGCCAAGAACTTCTGTACGTGTTTTATCACAAATGGTGGGAGTATCAGTCGGTACCTGCCACACAGTGTTAAAAAAAGATTTGCGTTTGTTCTCCTATCGTTTAACTTGTCAGCAAGAACTTCATGAAGTTGATTTTCCGCGACGGGCTGTATTTTGTGAATGGTTTTTAAACAACTACGGTGAACTTCATAATATCACCTTTTTTTCTGATGAAGCCTGGTTTCATTTAAGTGGTTACGTAAACTCACAGAATATGAGAATGTGGTCTTCTGAAAAACCAGATAACTTTTTTGTCGAGGGCCCTCTACACGCTCAAAAAATTGGAGTTTGGTGTGCTCTCAATCGAAGGAGGATTTATGGACCTATTTTTTTTAATGGTACTCTTACTGCGCAAAGGTATAGAGAAGAAATTATCGCTCCTTTTGTTAACCAGCTGGAAGAAAACGAAATTACAAACTTTTACTTTCAACAAGATGGCGCAAGGGCACATACGGCAGGCGAGACGATGAATATGTTGAGGGAAGTTTTCCAAAATCGACTAATAAGTCTCAATGCTGAACATGAATTTCCACCGAGGTCATGTGATATTACGCCGTGTGATTTCTTTTTGTGGCCTTACCTTAAAAACACTATTTTTGAACTGCCTATTCCTGATTTAAACCATCTGCAGGCTCGACTTATAGACAAGATTCGTGAAATTAACAATACCCCGAGCATCTTAGAAAATGTCTTTAATTCTTTGAGGAACAGGTGTGAAAAGTGCTTGGAACAAGGAGGGGGACACTTTCAGCAGCTGCTTTAATTTATTGTTATAACAAGGAGGGGGACACTTTCCGCAGCTCCTTTAATTGTTTGTTATTGTTATCACGATTATTCTTTAAAATAAAGTTATATAGTCATTAACGTTATTGAAACTGACAGCTGCTATACAGCTCGTTGAGAAATGAGGTTAAGTTGGTCGCTATAAGCTACTCCCTACGTCCAATGTGTCAGAGCCAACTTCGACCACGTTTTTATTTGAACGCTCGTTATTTAGAAATATTATATTTTCTATTCTTGTTTATTCACTATTATAATTTACCTGCTTTAAGGGGCAGAGGCAACATTTTGCTTTTTTGTAAAATTAATTTTATTTTATCTGTAGATTTCATTTTCACTTCAAATATTTCAAGAACCTCCTTTGTTCTGCAAAAATATTTCACTTTATGTTAATTCCTCAAGCCAGCCGTCAATTTCGCGGTAACGACAAACGGAACGAATTTTTCCAGATGCCATCTCGAAAGGCAAAAGTAAAAACTGCCTATAAAACGCGACTTAAGGAAATATGCACAACAAAACTTTTTGCGCGTGGATTTCTTCAGATATTCCAGCAACTTTATAGCGTCCAAATTGTTTCGAGCCGAATCTCCCTCCCCGTCCAGGGGGAAGTAATTATTTTAATTTATTCCTTTGAAGTTAAAAATGTTAATATCTCCTGAAACAATAATCCGGAATGATACTAGTCGCCATCTCCGCTGCACCCCGATAAGACACCTCTCCTTGTTTATAGGAATTTCGAGGGGTGAATATTTAATTTTAGCTTCCACGAGTATACTCTTAAAAAAAAGCTGGCCCGGATTGGAAATTAAACACTGGCTATATAAATTTCGGGTAAGTAGATGATTGCTTAAATTCCTCCATCATAATAAAAAATATATTAAAAATTTATGGGCCCGTAATGACGAAATTCGTCGCGAAATTTTAATCATCCCAAATTAAGGACGAGAATCCCATTCCCGGGTAAATGAGGAACAATTTTGAAATTTCTGTTATATTAGGAACCATAAATTATATTTTTAGGAGGACAAAAATATTTCTAGAAACAAATATGCGCAGAAAACCTGGGCAAACGACAAATTTATACAAATCGAAAATAATTAAATACATTTATCGACAGTTTTACTGCGACATGAAAATAGGTATAAAATTGTGCAACGCAAGCATTTCAGCTATCAAAACTTAAAAATAATGTACCTGACTTTCCTGTTCGTTTACCTGTCATTGCTATTTGTCATTGAAGTAGGTACATAAAATGCAAATGTTACTATTAATAGGTACTTGAGAGTCATGAAACGGCAAAAATATATCCATTTTTCATTGTAATAAACCGAGTGCAATTTAGTAAATTATTATAATTCTGTAATTTACTTATCATAAACACTATGTTAGCAGTGAATTAAATATTTAAGCCATTAACATTTTTTACTTCCCTTTTGAGTCATTTCGAAATATTACTAGTTAATACGTTGAACTCGATTCAATGAATTAAATACGCAATCGAGTATTGCAACATTATAATTTGTTGTAGGTTAACAAGGGAACTGTTCATAGAGTTATAGACTAGGCGGTATTTGTTTTGGTTTGGGTGAATTGTAGAGATTTTTGGCTTTTTGTCTTTAAAATATCACTAAAAATGAAAATTTTTCTATGCGCATAAAGAAACGTGGGCTTAACTTTTGTCGGCACAAAAAATTCGAAAAATGTCATATTTTTCTTTCTATTTAATTATGTATCTTTTCAAGAGTTAATTTTAGGCGAAAGTGGAAAAGAAAAAAAATGTTTGTAATTAAATTATACAAAATATGACTACTTACAAATCGAATGAATCATGATTATTATTGTAAAAAATCGAAAAAGTCGTCAAAAATGAGGTTAAAAAACATTACTTTTTAGGGAATTTTTTTGGGGTCTTTAAGTTGAATATAGGACCTTCATACTTGGCTCAAGAAAACTTCATATTATGTAGAATCATCACACCAAATTTCATCAAAATCGGTTAGATAGATTTTGCATAATAATTTTGCAATCCAGATTTTGAAAAAAAAATTGCAAATTTTCAAAATTGTACACAGCAAAGACCAAGGCCCTTAGATACTTGAAAACTTAGTCACGTATAGAAGGGCTCTCAAGCTTTCAAACGGTTTTAGAAAAATTCGAATCCGTCAATTAGGAGAGCTCTGGCGCTTGTTTAAACATTGGTCGAATTTTTGTACTTATAAACAATTAGAACTTTGTGAATATTCAATCAAATCGAATTTTTTAAAGCAGGTTTTAAAAATTCTTGGAAAGACGCTTTTTTAAAAAAAAAAACAGATCGATTGGTCAATTAGTTACGTAGTTATAGCCGATCAAAGTTAACCGTCATTTACACTAAATGTACTGGGACATCCGGGCTAATTTTTCGAAAAATACCTTTGGTATTCCGAGTACTTACCAGGTCTAAGTTTGCAATACTTTTCTTCATTGGCAACCTTCTTTAAAACGTGTTTAAAGTTATTTATGCAATCGAGAAATTCAAGAAAATCGTACAGGTGGTGGTGGTGGGGGAAGCAGGGAGCGCGGCCGCTTCGGCCCGCTCGAAATTGAATCGGCGAGTTCAAAACCGTGACGCGCTTAAAAATTAATATCTCACAATCAGCTTCTAGAGGTCCGATTTTGATCTTTTTTAAATTGATGTCTCGCGATTTAAAAAAAAACAATTAGCGTATTTTCAAATGCCTATCGTTAATAATTATTGGTCTTTCAACAGTCCGATAATTATTTATCTTTAAACTTCCTTTAATTATCAACTTTATTTTTTTATTGTATCAAAGATAAGTGCATAAACTTATATACTGTTTATCAAAGATCAAAAACAAATTTATTTAAATATTCTAAAATTGTTTAAACAACAATTATTTTCAAAATATGTCGAAAATTATTAATTAATTAATTAATTATTAATTTAATCATCATTCCTTTTGTGATTAAAGTATAATTCAAATATTATTTACTGTTTAAAATATAAGCAAATGAGAAATTAACTCATTATATTACAAAATTACAAAATTATAGTACAAAAATTCGACTAATATTTAAACAACCGCCAGAGCTTTCCTAATTGACTGATTCGAATTTTTCAAAAACGGTTTGAAAGCCTTAGAGCCCTTCTATATGTGATTAAATTTTCAAGTATCTAAGGTCCTTGGTTTTTGCTGTGCAAAATTTTGGAAATTTGCATTTTTTTTTCAAAATCTGGATTGCAAAATTATTATGCAAAATCTATTTAACCGATTTTGATGAAATTTGGTGTAATAATTCTACATAACATGAAGTTTTCTTGATTCAAGTATGATTCAAGTTAAAGACCCCAAAAAAAATCCCTAAAAAGTAATGTTTTTTAATCTCATATTTGACGATTTTTTCGATTTTTACAGTAATAATCATGATTCATTCGATTTGTAAGTAGTCATATTTTGTATAATTTAATTACAAAAAGTTTTTTCCTTTTCCACTTTCGCCTAAAATCAACTCTTGAAAAGATACATAATTAAATAGAAAGAAAAATATGACATTTTTCGAATTTTTTTAACATTTTGTGCCGTCAAAAGTTAAGCCCACGTTTTTTTTATGCGCTTAGAAAAATTTTCATTTCTAGTGATATTTGAATGCCAAAAAGACAAAAATCTCCGTGGATATACGATTCACCCAAATATGGACTCTTTGAAACAGATACCGTCTGAACTATTAAGAATATATTACAGAAATGTGAGCATATGTGAGCTTTACCTCTGTATGTACATACAGTTCGTTCATGATGAAAGGAACAAATTCGTTTGAAATTCAGGTAATTATTTTGTGGAAAAACGCTCGGATACGTCGATTAGTATTTTTAGTTGCGGATTTTTTGACATAAGAAATCTGTATACAGAGTGTCTTAAGAAGAACATATGCAGTCATCATTGATTTTTTTTAATTGAACATCCTGTGTATTATGCCATTTTTGAATTGTACGGTAAATTTTGAACACTTTTTGTATAACATACCATATCTTTAAAATCAGCAGATTTCGTAATAATGACTTTTGATGTGATAAATAGAGAAAAAATTAATGTTTAATCATAAAACAGTATTTAAATATCAATTGCTTTATAATAAATGTTCAATGTTTTGTCCGTTTACTTCAATACATTTTTGTAGTCGAAGGATTGTTTCCCGTTTATTTCCTAGAGTATTCTCTGTTTCAGGTTATCAAGATTATTTGGTCTATTCACATAAACTTTAGACCTTAAATAATCCCATAAGAAGAAATCTAAAGGGGTTAAATCCGGTGACTTTGGCGACCACTCAATAAGACCTCTGCGTCCAATTCATTTATTAGGGAAAGTTAAGTNATTATTAATTTAATCATCATTCCTTTTGTGATTAAAGTATAATTCAAATATTATTTACTGTTTAAAATATAGGAAAATGAGACATTAACTCATTATATTACAAAATTACAAAATTATAGTACAATTTTTCAAAAACGGGTTGAAAGCTTTAGAGCCCTTCTGCATGTGATTAAATTTTCAAGTATCTAAGGGCCTTGGTTTTTGCTGTGCAAAATTTTGAAAATTTGCATTTTTTTTTCAAAATCTGGATTGCAAAATTATTATGCAAAATCTATCTAAACGATTTTGATGAAATTTCTATTTTGATGAAATTTCTATTTTGATGAAATTTCTATTTTGATGATTCTACATAACATGAAGTTTTCTTGAGCCAAGTGTGAAGGTCCTATACCCAACTTAAAGACCCCAAAAAAATTCCCTAAAAAGTAATGTTTTTTAACCTCATGTTTGACGATTTTTTCGATTTTTACAATAATAATCATGATTCGTTCGATTTGTAAGCAGTCATGTTTTGTAAAATTTAATTACAAACATTTTTTTCCTTTTTCACTTTCGCCTAAAATCAACTCTTGAAAATATACATAATTAAATAGAAAGAAAAATATGACATTTTTCGAATTCTTTTAACATGTTGTGCCGCCAAAAGTTAAGCCCACGTTTTTTTATGCGCATAGAAAAATTTTCATTTCTAGTGATATTTGAAAGCCAAAAAGACAAAAATCTCCGTGGATATACGATTCACCAAAATATGGGCTCTTTGAAACAGATACCGTCTGGACTATTAAGAATATATTACAGAAATGTGAGCATATGTGAGCTTTGCCTCTGTATGTACATACAGTCCGTTCATGATGAAAAGAACAAATTCGTTTAAAATTCAGGTAATTATTTTGTGGAAAAACGCTCGGACACGTCGATTAGTATTTTTAGTTGCGGATTTTTTGACATAAGAAAACTGTATACAGAGTGTCTCAAGAAGAACATATGCAGTCATCATTGACTTTTTTTAATTGAACATCCTGTATATTATGCCATTTTTGAATTGTACGGTGAATTTTGAACACTTTTTGTATAACATACCATATCTTTAAAATCAACGGTTTTCGTAATAATGACTTGATGTAAATGTTCAATGTTTTGTCCGTTTACTTCAATACATTTTTGTAGTCGAAGGATTGTTTTCCGTTGAACGTTACCATTGCTGGAATAAGTCTTATTTCCTAGCGTATTCTCTGTTTCAGGTTATCAAGATTATTTGGCCTATTCACATAAACTTTAGACCTCAAATAACCCCATAAGAAGAAATCTAAAGGGGTTAAATCCGGTGACTTTGGCGACCACTCAATAAGACCTCTGCGTCCAATTCATTTATTAGGGAAAGTTAAGTCAAGAAATTGTCGAACAGCAATTGCAAAATGAGAAGGCGCCCCATCCTGTTGGAACCATATGATATTATGAAGAATATCTGGATATTGTGGATTAGGAAACACAACAGCTAAACCGGGGATGAGTTTAAACTGAAGAAAGTCTAAGTAGCGTGCTCCATTTAAATTTTCTTCAAATAAATAACGTCCAACAATTCGGTTTTTCACAATACCTGCCCAAACATTATGACATATGACATTTATGCAATTAAAAATGTAGTTATTACTAGATTGATAAACAAATTTTGACATTAAAATTGTTAACATTTGACAACTATTTTAGTTTTAAAATTAGAAGATATTGAGCTGTAATCTTTAGAAATCTGGCATGAAAATGATTGTTTAAAGAATTCAGTGCGGTCTGGGAAGGGGTCGATCTACCTTTATGAAATAAACACCCACTGTGCAAAAAACGACGTTGTACATATTTAGCCAAACAATTTCAAAGAATTTATGAGAAATGCGTCTACGTCTTCTAATTCCAAAGATTAATATCGAGTCTTAATGTGGTTGAATTCTTGAGTCGCCAGCATCAATGCATGGACTATAAACAGAATGACCAAAATTAGATTGATATAAAACCAACGCTTCACATAAAATCGATTAAAGTTTCCTTAATACAAAGTGTATACTATTATAAATTATTAAGATCATAATAAGCAGAACGTGGTTTAAATCTTTCCTATCTTTCGAAAAACCAAGGAATGTAACTTTAGTTTTAGCACAATGACTAAAGTCTTTAAACTCACCTGGACAACCGCATTTGAGTATTGATCGAATAACTTTCAATTTCCAAGAGTCGAAAAAAGTATATTTTGCAAATAATAATTTAAAAAACATGTAATATATGACGAAATAAATAGGCATCATAATATTTTTATATTAAGACCATCAGAATCTGTGGCATTAGATTTAACATTAATTATAATTGTCTGAACTTCTATTTCAGAAACGGTAGGTAGTAAAACTAAATTTGTCAATATTTATCATTATTTAAAAAATATAGTTTAAAATATTAGTTAATTTCGGAATACAGTTTACATAATAGTTATTATTAATGTGACAACAATGCATGCTACAGCTCCTAATGTCCAGTGGCGCGAAGTAACAAGGGTACATTGATCAGACACGAAAAAGGAATAGACCTAAACGTTAAATAAATCCATTGTTATCAAATTTTTACCCCCTGAAGCGGCAACGACAGAATTTTTTATAGTAAAGCGTTGTTCTGCGATGTACTAGCAACGCCGTGTCAAATTTTGGGTAATGCTTCTGTCTTAATTACGAAATTACTGAGGGTATATTAGTCAGCCACGAAAGACGAATCTCTTCTATTTTTATCAAATTTTTACCCCCTGAAATGGGAATTTCTCTCATGTTCTCACTATATTCCTTCGAATATACTAAACCTGTAAAGTATAATTATCATTTATTATCAAAAACGTATAATAGGACACTGCTATTTGTAACTCAGAATACCAGAAAGGAAAATTTATCAAAATTATGCCTTTTAAGGGGATGCCAATTAAAGTTATATAGCCTAGTCGAGTTGTCATTTAACCGGGAAAAAATTAGGGACCACAATTTTATTGTTCTGACCTTTAGGGGGGGGGGGTCAATAGTAGTGTAAATTCAGAATCGCAACTGAATTCCACCCCCGCATCAGATCAAAATTGTAGAAAATATAAGTCAATAACACGAGATAATTCAATAATTATACTTTGTCATTATTTTCCCCCTTAACTTGAAAAATATCGATCGCTCGATAAAATTTGTAAGCAAAGAAGTTGTAGGAAATCACTTTTGCAACAACTTAAGTCCATACCATTTTTGTTGTAAAGTTGAAAATGGCCGAGATATTGAGCAAAAACGATTTTTCCTTGAATTCAAGATGGCGGCTGATGCAGGGGTGGAATTCAGTCGCGATTCTGAATTTACACTACTATTGACCCCCCCCTAAAGGTTAGAACGATAAAATTGTGGTCCCTAACTTTTTCCCGGTTAAGCCCATTTTTTGTCTAACTTGACTGGACTAATCTTTTCGAAATATATTTAATAAAAGAAAAGCATATTTCAGTAACAAGAAAAAAAAGCAGTATAACGACTGTTATTACTGAAAATGATCATTAGTTAATTCAGGACAGTGTGGGTTAAGAACAGGTACCCCATAAAACATCCCGTGCAACTTGTTGCATCCTAATGCCCCTAATTATCCGGGTACCATCCGTCTCCTTTCAAATGCTGTTCACCTGCTGAATTTCGCAAGTCACGGTTTTTCAGTTCATCCGCTCTCCGGGTTGAGCCGTAAATAAAGCACTGCTCTTCTTCAGACCACCCAAGTGGAAAATTGCTCCTCGCAAGTTTAATTGTGGGTCACCGGAAAATAGACTATGCAGATAAACGTTACAAGGTTTTATTGAACGGTGTAAAAATATTACCAGCAGGTAAAGGTATTATTTTTCTCCGTTTATCTCCACCAATAAAAAAAAATTAAAAAATTAATGAATTCACCCTTGTGACAAAGACATCAGTCAAGGGTTGTATTTCTGAAATTTTTGACAGAAAAAATCCAACATTGGAAAAAGCAGATAATAGTATATTACGTAATAATGTTGTAAAATGCATTTTACGTACGAATGGAAAAGTTACGCACGACGCCGCGTAGCGGCGAGTGCGTAATTCTATGAGTGCGTAATTGCATTACACCACGTATTACGTACTATACTTTACCTACGACCACTACTTTAAATACTTAAAAACACACCGTCTGAGATCAATGCAAGATTCCTATTACGTCGTACGGTAAAAAAAAAGGTACAGCTTGGTAAAAAAATCGTACAGTTTTCCTAGCAACCGCCTAGCGACGGTCAATACAAACAGTATTGTATTGGCCGTTGCTAGGCGGTTGCTAGGAAAACTGTGCGATTTTTTTACCGTACGTAATAGAAATCTTACATTGATCGCAGACGGTGTGTTTTTAAGTATTTACAGTAGTGGTCGTAGGTAAATAAAAAATTGCGCTTGGCCATATCGCTCGAGATGACATATAACTAGACAGTTTATGTACTACATACAGAGCGTTTACAAGTCACGTGACCATCGATCTTAGGCAACCAACATTGCAGGGCTGGTACTGGTAACGAACAATCCCTAAATCTTGCCGTCCAATATTAATGATTCGTTTACAGCGAACAATGGCAAACTGTTACGTCTACGTTCGAGATAATGCGGCCGCTGATTTAATAGAATCTCGTGAAAAATTATACCAATCATAACCGGTTATACAGTGTCGTATTTTAATGTAATCTTGACCTTTTGTTTAATTTTACCAAAATTTAGTTGCCAACGTGAAGGAAATAAAATTACTGTTCCAAACAAAATTGCTGGTCACGTGGCTTGTAATCATTTATTTTATGAAGCCTCTGTATATAGTTGGTTATTAGGTATCATACCAACAGATATCCACAGGATATTAATTTTGTTATAACGTATTTGTTCTTTTAATATTTGCAGCCAAGATTGGCAGATTTGTCAAATTCGAAAAAAAAAATAGAGTAAATAAATAAAAATAAAAGGAATAGCAATTGTTTTACTAAACGGTGTAAGAACGCGTTGATTATTCCGTGAGCTAACAAGGATTCAACCCTTGTTAACTGCAGACATTAAATTAATAACAAAATAAAATCCATATATCTCTAGATATGGGAGCAGCAGATAAAAAAAAATTGTAGGGTGTTTTGTAAATATGTACCATAAACTCAAAGGCTAAAAGAATATCATAAAATAAGACGATTTTTTCCGATGGGTCAAAGATGTTTCTTTTAAACCAAATTTTAATTTAATCTTTTCAATAAATAACGTAATGCGTTGAAATTCGATGAAGGTAATTTTTTTAGGGTGCTAAATATGTCAATGTCATTAGTTTTTGACCAATTATAATCCTACCTGTGATATTTCATAACATAACATTAGGTTTTTCGCGGAATACAGGTTGTGGCGTGTATAAATCTATAAAAATTAAATTACAGCCTTCTAGCGATATTTATAATAAAAAAGTCTTATACGAAAAAGTTCTATTTTTGTTTTTTTTTCGTAAATTAAGGTCAATTGTAGATCAAAATATATTCTCTGGAACGGTCCTGTATGCTGTACGATGAGTTACGTGCTGTAGACCAGCCGCGTAAACAAATCGTCGTTGAAAGATAGAAAGATACTTCTCAATGTTTGGGGAATTTTTCAATGCTACTTTTGCAAACTAAGGAAAATAGATATTTAAAAAAAAACTGATATTTTCGTATTGTAATAATTAATAGTAATTATTATCTTAAATGCATTGTAGTTACTGCAAGATTTCGCAAACAAAACCACATCCGTAAGCATCTGTAGTTGCCAACTGCGTGCACTAAACAAACTACATTAAAATATAGAACAAAATGAAATATAACTTACCATTTCTAGAGAAAATGTTGAAATTGATCCCCATTAGCGCGGATACAGGCATGACACCCAATTTTGGCTAATATTTTCCTAAATTTTCCACCACGTCCTTCTCCTCGAGGAATAACACTTCCCGTATCTCACAGCCGCTGAACGCACTGTAGGATTGTATTTGCACATGGGGGCTGACGTTGTGGCCATCGTGCCCGGTACAACCTAGTCGCCGCGAGCGCATTTTCTCCAGCTGCACCATACACTAACACCATATCGACACGTTCGGAAATATAAATGCATTGTTTTCTCGGTTCATTGTAAAACTAGTTTGTGCACAAACTAAGAAATTAAGCAAAGTAAGAAATAAGAATCTCGTTTGTGATGTAATCGGCACGCTATTCTTATTTTTTATTTCTTTATAAAAATTATACTGTCACTGTCGTGGAATTACAAAATAAAACTTTTGTCTAGAATCTTTCACTTTTTAACACTGATGGGTCGATGGACGATACTTAATATTTAATAATTAAGTGCATAATGTATTCAATACAAATACAAAATCAGTTGATTGGACAAATTTTTTGACAATGTAACCTAACCATCTTTTAGTATTACTAGTATTAGATTATACCGACTTACATTATAAGGTTGCATCTCGGGTCGCAAAAAAACATTTCCAAAGTTTTTAATAAATAACACAGGGCCTTCATTTTCGTTGAATAACTGAATTTTAATTTACAAAAGAAAACGCGAAGATAGAACTTTTTCGTATAAGACTTTTCTATTACAAATGTCATCAGGAAGCTGTGGTTTAATTTTTATAGATTGTACACGCCACACCCTGTATATTAAGGTATATTAAGACGTAGGTACTTAAATTTTCAATCACATAAAAAAGTGCTCCAACTGATATCACTGAAGACGCACTGTTTTTGTGAAAAACGCAATTTACCAATCTAAATTTCTTTATTTTCATCCAAGTCTTTGAAATATGGTCCATTCGTTTGCGGACACACTGTGCATTATGGAATAGATATTGGTCGACTTTAGAACAGTGAACTGTCAATCGCGTTTTTTTCCAACAACAGTCAACAATATCGTTTTTATATAAAATAAACTATTACGTTATAATACAAGTCATACACTGTAAAAAGACTAAGTTCAAATATGATTGTAATGTCATAAAATGTCACTAATGTAAGTAAGGCCACAACTAGCGACCCCTAGTAAATGTTTAAATACTAACAACACGGCCATTGTTTAATGTTCTATCAGTTTCTGAATTTGTATTACCTTTTTGCAAAACGCCTTTTATATAGTAACTTTCCAACTTTTGTCAATACAAACGTCAGTTTTGAGAATGAAAATACATTAATTTTCTTTAAATGAAATGATACTGATGAATGATAATTTTTGTTTTTTAGTATCTGCCTTTACAATATCATATTTTTAGTAGATCAAAAATAATTTCCTAGAAACAAACAACCCTTACTCGAATTAAGTATTTAATAGCTTTTAAAATACACAGATAAGCAGAGAAAAATTTTAATTATGTTAGAAATAAATCATTTCAGACTATATTCCCTAAAGATAATAGTTGAAGTAAATAATATATGGTGTGTTGTACACATAATGAGAAGCCTCTATTAAAGTTTCATAACAAAATATGAAAATTAGACCTTAATCTGTCATACTAATAGTAATGACCATTTCGGTAAATTTAAAAATTGTTAAAACAATAAGATCAAGATAACATTAAAACACAACATTCTGTTTCACCAGCTGGTCATTGCTGTAATTTTTCCCGAGATTTTATTCAACCAATCAGCTATCGCATTGTCTCGAGCGCATATGTAACGGTGTGTCATTGTTAATTGTATACGACTCATTAATAGGAATCTACACTAAGATCTAGGAATTTTTAGTTGATAGTACCAGCCGTGCAACGTTGGTTGCCTAAGCTCGGCGGTCACGTGGCTTGTAATCATTTATGAAGGCACAGTATTTATCGAATATATTGAATTATACCCGTAGTATCTAAAAAACGGATAAGATCGTTCGTCAGTAGAACCTCCAGACCTAGACCGGTTTTAAAACAATTTTTAGCTGAAAAAAGGATATTGCATTCGGCAGAACCCCACAAAAACAATTATATTTTTGATATTTTCGCGATGATACGGATCTACTATATAAAGTTTAATTTTAAATCTCATAATCCTGTACAATTCCAGGTTATTCACTATCTTGTTGTTTTGTAGAGGTACATCAGATATCTCGTTTGAAATACAAAAACAGATTATAATTGTTAATACTTTTAAAGCTTCTAGCATCTTTAACGTTATTTAACATTTGATAATTATCAGCTGTACAAACCAGTTTCGTATATATTTTTGAATTTATAGGGTTTTAAGGCTTATACGGTAAGATTAATTTTAATAATTATTATTGAGGTGGATTTGTATGTTCATGTTTGCATATAAAACTTATTAGTTGAGAATTAAGAGTAAAAATAGACTTCTCATTAAAAAAAAAAAGAATTGTCATTCTCTGGAAACAACAGTTTTTGAAATATAACATTATAACTTATAGAAATATTTAAAAGTGGTTTAGAATCATACTTAACATCCTAAGTACCTACCCAATTTACCTTACCATGATAGCGACCCTTCTAAGCATATTCTATGTCTCTTTTAGAGAATTTTTTTTATGGAAGATAAATAGTTTCTATTGAAAACCTAGAAACATTAGTTTTGAAAACAAATGATATCTAGTTTATATTATGTTTTAAATTAACAATTATAAATTATTTACTAACTTCCCAAAATTCTATATTAGTACCTAATAACGATTTATTGCTTACAGTCCGTACGATATTCGTTGAGATAGAATTCCGAGAAAACCCCTGCGTCACTTTCTTGAAATTAACCGCATTCGACACCCGAGGTAGAAAGACATTGGCGGCACGGTAAATTGTTGCTGTAGTTCCGAAAACAGAACTTTATTGGCTTATTCTTTCTCAACAAATATTGTATGAACTGTACTTATTATCGACCCTGCATTTCAGTAGTAGAATAAACTTCCTATAGACGCAGTGTTATCAAAATATTTTAATTTAAAAGCTTGCAAAAAATCCAATAACGAAATGGAAGTTGGCTATAATACGTGCAGTGAATATTGGTGACTATTATTGATCTACAACAATTTTAATAAATCGGAAAGACATAGCAAGGCGTCGCAAAATCCTAGTAGTGTCTAAGTAAAATAAAATGTATTAAATCATCGGGATATATTTTTTTGTTCCATAACCTTGTAGAGACAATCGGCAATGACTATTTTGAAAAGTTGGCTTAGGTAAGTTAATTTAAACTCAATTGTTTTTACCTGTGTTTGCTATATGACCTCTCTATTTTCTAGGACACTTTGTATAATACCCATCCTTAGTGTCTTTGCTACACTTTCCAAATTTTAATTACGAAATAAGCTTTTTACAAAAGTTTTTCCTTCAAGATTAATTTCGTCGAGTTATTTTCCCTTACTTTGCGTGATTACGTCGTGAGAATAAAATTAGTTACAAAAAAATATTCGTTATTATGTCACTTTCGAGACGATGAGAAATGAAAACGGTACATTAGGGAAATTAAATTTTCCCCCGTACTTCCGGCCTAATTATGTCAGAAGTGTAACGAAAATTATATGAAACAAAATGTAGGTATAGGGCATAATATTTAATAATATTTTTTCTTATGTAAACACGTGCCTTTGAAGTCCTTGTTTTTAAGATACAGGATGTTAAAGTTTTCAAAAAAAGCGGCGTATCATTCTCACACATTGATATTAGTTCGAAATTTATGTAAATAGAATCATGTTGCTGCAAATATTTTCCAGTGACGATTTTGAGGAAAATGTAACCAACATATCTCATGTCTACATCGCTGGTCATTACTTGACGATGCTTACGCGTATTCTAACAACACGTTTGGCAATGTTGTCACGCGGACGCACGGGCATAATACGTAGCTTGCTAGCTAACCTACTTAGACATTCGAGTATTTTATATCGAAGAAACCATCATTAGTTGCTTCCTTACTAGAAAACTAATGGTAAACAGATTATTAGCGTGGAAAAGCACTGATTATTTAGAAGATTAACGATAAATTCAAATAAAAACACAAATAAATACAACAGCAAGCACCACGGGAAGCACGAATGTCTCTGAATTGACAGATCGTGTCGGTCGGAAATCTAAGAAAACAAAAAGTAATTTTGATGAAATAGAAGTAAATCTTAATATCTATGGCAACATTTACGTGTGACGTCAGCGTCAATCATTCTGGATCGGTAATATAACCTACAAAGAACTAAATTCAAAATTTTGCATACAACAATTAGAAAATTATTGAAAACACTTTCATAGCAAGAAAATCATGATTCTAGACTTATGTAAGATTTTTTTTTACTTCTTGTCTACAAAAAATTTTGAACCTCTTTGCTTTATATCATATAGACATTTTCTTTAGAAAAGGTTCAGGAATTAGCTAATATCAATGTCTTTCTTTTTGCCTATCCTTGATGTCCATTTTCCTCAGCAAGCAGTTTGTGGTGCAAAAGTTCTCCAGATGCTGTATATTTTCTAGTCGAACGTAAAAAATGCTATTTTGCCATAAGGAAGAGCGAAATAAGCTTCAAACTAAAATATTAATTAGTCATTTAATTTTGCAACATCAATTTTTTTACATTTCTTCCTAAAGACGTGCCTGTATAGGTATTGTTCTTCTTTTGCAGGAAGTAAATGTTGGTTAATGTTCCTGTAGTTACCATTAATTACTCCTAGAGCCTTGCAAAAACTGAATTTCCTTTTCGAAAGCCCCAAGATGCCGCCGTAAAAAGGCGAAAGCCAAGCATTAGGGAAATTAAACTCATACCGAACTAATTATACCCGACGAAATTAATGAACCCCGCGGAAAGCAAAACAAAGCGTATGTAAACATCCTTCAACTGTTGCATCAGGTGATACCGATGACACATTACCAGTGTAGTAAGTGAAATTATTGCTGAGTAACCTGCCAGGGGTTATGATACCATTAATCATCAAAGTGGGTCTGGTAACCCCCATTGTTTATTGTTTCTTTTGTTTCGTTATCACTCGTGAAAACGCAAACATGGGAGTGATTAGTTTATTTCGCCCTGAAGAGGCTTGCGCAATTGTGTTCGTTTGTTTTCCGTATATGTCAGTGGGTGTACCTACCTTCCACTTGTTTTTAATACGATCCGGGGTCATCCTACTGTTGAAGGACATTAATACTTACATATTTTGAACAGATGCTCGTATATCATGAACGTTTTGCCGTCTTCTTTCATCTAGTAGTCTTCTTTCCTAGGATCAGTGGCGGAACTTCAGAAAAATTCACTACTTGCCCCTATCACAACCTCCAATGGAATTGTTTTTTTAACATACAATAAAAAACGTAGAAATTTTGCACTATATACAGGGTGATTCAGTCATAATGTCATCAATTTTAAGAGAAGATAGGGAAAAATTAGTAGAAGCTTTAAAAAAATTTAAAATGCATATTTACTTTGTACTTTTACATTTTAAAACGTATTGTTTTTTATTATTTATGTGTTTTGATCTAAATATACAAATAAAAGTGTGAAGTTACATGACCCGATTTCGTTCAACCAATCAGGAGATCACCCGGCGTGGTGTCGCCGCGCCTACACGCGCTGTGCCAGGCATGTTTAGATTCATTTGTGGCGTAATAATATAGCACAGTGGTTTTTAACTCCTTATATACAGGGTGATTTTTAAGTTGATACTTTCCTTTTAACACTAAAGAATGCAAGAAAATAAGAAAATTTTTCACATAAAATTATGTCCGAAAATGCTTCGTTTCCGAGATACAGGGTGTTAAAGTTTTAAGGAAAAAATGCCTTTTTTATCATAACTTTCCTACCACTCCAGATATTTCCACAAAATTTGGTACACTTCTGTTGACCATTAAATTAAATTTTTTGATGTAAAAGTTTTAAAAAAATTTCTACCAGTGGCGTTCGAACAGGATATGTATTGAATTGTTTTAAAGAAAAAAAAAGTACGCCATTGCTTTTTCTTAAAATCAATATTATGTTTGTAATACTGATTTACTTTGGAGTTAATTTGGTCCCTTGATATTTGTTCATACGACGAACGGTTTTCGTTTAAAGAAATAAAAGCCATTTTGATGCATGGCAAAATCGCTAAAATCTGATATGGTGTTTTGTATGTAAAATTCGTTTTTGACTAATTTGTATTGTATGTATCAGTGGCGTTAGGTTTTTGACTGTGTAAGAGGTTCCTAAAAGAACAGCTTTTTTATGTAACTTTTCATTTATTAACTGTAAACCAAACGAGATACGTACACATTTCTGTTAGTAAGAAAGATGCAATACCTATGTCCTAAGTTAAATTAAATGTTCGAAATTGGCACCATGCAACACTGTGCACGTTTTAGCCACTGTTCTGTGACGGCGCGTAGTAACGAAATTGGTTTCCTTCTTATTGTTGCTGCAGCCTGTTCTATGCGAATAATCATTTCCTCCCGTGTGTTTACAGGCGTTTTAAAAACTAAACTCTTCATGTAACCCCATAAAAAGAAATCACATGGAGTAAGGTCTGGGGATCGAGGTGGCCACGAGACTGGTCCATTTCTACCAATCCATCTATTGGGAAAAGTATTATCTAAGAATTCCCTCACATCCCTTCTAAAATGAGGAGGAGCCTCATCTTGCAAAAGCCACATGTTTTGCCTGATATTAATTGGTACTTCTTCTAAGAGATTAGGCAGATGATTTTGCAAAAAGTTTAGATATTCTTCGCCCGTTAAACGGTCAGGTAAGATGTGGGGCCCAATGAGTATTCCATTCACAATGCCTGCCCATACATTTACAGATAATCTGTGTTGAAAATTTGTCCTCTTAATAGCATGGGGATTATCAATAGCCCATACATGAGTATTTCGGAAATTATTGATTCCGTTTCGAGTAAATATTGCCTCGTCCACAGAAACAATTCTTCTAGAAAAATTTTGATCAGCTGCTTGGTTCTGTAGGAGCCATTCACAGAACTGGACTCTGCGGGGATGATCTTCAGGTAGTAGCGCTTGTACACGTTGAACATCAAACGGATATAGCTGATTTTCCCGCAGTGTTTCCATACTTTTGATTGACTTAATTTAACCTCATCTGCAATATCTCGAGTACTTCTTGATGGGTCTTCATCGATAATATTTAAAATTTGTTGTTCTTTCTGCACATTGTCAGGTTGTCTCGGTTTTCCTGCATGTCCCCCACGATGTTCCCTTAAATCACCTGTTTCTCTTGCCCTCCGAACAACATTGGTAATAGTACGGGGTGTGGGATGGACTCTTAAGGGAAAGCGTTCCGCGTATAGCCGCGAAGCTGCAGCCGCATTGTGATGACACTCCCCGTAACTTAGCAGCATATCCACAAGTTCATTATTCTCATAAGTATGAGCCATTTTCACAATCGAAATAGTCGCAAACTAATAAAATCACGTCGGAAAGGTATGACACAAGTGATCGACAAGAAATTGACAACCCATTGCTTGACATAAAAACCTAAACATAAACATACTTTTAACCGATAATTTTTTGCAGGTGGTTCAGTTTTTGGATCCTTTTTTTTTAGGTACTTAAATCAAGCGATTTGAAAATGTTGCTTCTTTTATTGAAAATAATACCTACTGATACATTTTTTTCATTACATTTGAATTGTAGTAATGTAAGTAATTGGCCTTACTTTAATACAAATTAGTCAAAAACGAATTTTACATACAAAACACCATATCAGATTTTAGCGATTTTGCCATGCATCAAAATGGCTTTTATTTCTTTAAACGAAAACCGTTCGTCGTATGAACAAATATCAAGAGACCAAATTAACTCCAAAGTAAATCAGTATTACAAACATAATATTGATTTTAAGAAAAAGCAGTGGCGTACTTTTTTTTTCTTTAAAACAATTCAATACAAATCCTGTTCGAACGCCACTGGTAGAAATTTTTTGAAAACTTTTACATCAAAAAATGTAATTTAATGGTCAAAAGAAGTGTACCAAATTTTGTGGATATATCTGGAGTGCTAGGAAAGTTATGATGAAAAAGGCATATTTTCCTTAAAACTTTAACACCCTGTATCTCGGAAACGAAGCATTTTCGGACATAATATTATTTGAAAAATTTTCTTATTTTCTTTCATTCTATACAGTGTTAAAAGGAAAGTATCAACTTAAAAATCACCCTGTATAATGTTATAAATAAATACGACCTTGTATTACTTATATAAAAGTGGTGTATCTTCATTTTAAGTTTTTGAAGAGTATCAATAAATTTTGCCTAACCTTTACACACATATTTTACTTATTATTTTATTTACACTATATTTTGTTTGCAGTTTAATGTTCTCAAGAAATGGTCATTGTTCTCGAAATGGTTCGGAGATTGCACCTCAAAATGCATATACTCCAGAACTAGGGCAAAATTTTCATTCAGAAAAAGTCTTCATATAAATGAAAACCGTAGTAAAACTTTTCCCAGGAGAATGTTTTCTCTTACACTTAATTATTTGGAGTTAGAAATCAATGTAATTGAAAATAATGTATCTCATTTGTCGTATTGTTAGATTGTACTTATCGAACAATAAGACAAATGCGATTGTTTATTCAATTAGCCTTAAAGTTAAAGAAGTCTAAGATTAATTCAAGCTTTATACGATTTTCGAGAGCTCATTTTTTAATTTAAACATTGAAGAGTAAAGACGCCACTAAAAGATGTTTAAAATTAAATATATAATTTGTCCTTTAAACAAGTAGGGAGGCTTTTTACAAATATTGCTTTATATTAAAATTTTTACTGACTCCATTATTTTAGACTTTCTATAAAAAGTTTGTCTTTGTAGTATTATTTCAAGAAAGCTGTTTAATTAAGTGAAGTTTAAATAGTATTCTTTATTATTTATTTTTAGGTACAATTCAGAAATTTATATTTTACTCTAGAATATATACGGGGTGTAAGAAGTTTGACTGCCATTACTTCAGCATGAGAATCATAAATGAGCAAAAAAGTTGTATATTACAGGGGCGTAAGATTAACAGTTTTCAAAATACAGCGAGTTTCATCACAACGTGACAACAGCGCTTAACCTACCGCTACACAGCTGGTGCATACCACGTGTGCACGTGGCAGACTTGTCTTACGGAAAAAATGTAAACAACTATTATTTTTTAACGCACAAGTACAAAACAAACTACAACATATGTTCAAAATGTCCACCACTATTTTCAATGCACGCACGACACCTTCGAATGCAATTTTCGCGCATTCGTTGGAAAACACCACAAAAAAGGAAATAATAGTACGCAAAAACCACTCCCGACATGGTCGAATCCAGATACCAACTGAATTGCGTATTGGTCTGGTGTAGTGTAAAAGTGGCCAATGATCTAGTGTGCAATTTTACATAAAATTCTTATGAGTCTAGGGGTGGCTTTGTTCTGAATAGCATTTTCATTAACTCATTGTCTTCGAAATCACATTTCTAATTAATAAATAGAATATAGGATACCGGCAATATAAAAAAGTAATACCTAGTTGGCGACGAATTGTAGGAGTTTATTGGTCTAAATTTGTAAAAATATTAAATCTCACCTAAAATTATGAAAGTGATTTGTATATGCAGATTTTTTTATTTACCAATTATTATCAATAATGTCAATAATTAGCTTATTATTCATCTTGAGGTATTTTCAGAGCCGTCTAGATTTAATTATCTGAAGCTTCATAAGTTATATTTTAAGTCTATACAAAAAAATATCCTGCATTATAAATCGATGGAATTTGAGATGTAGGGAATTTAAAAGCTGATTGCAGCAACACTATTTAAAATTTAAGCTGTCTTTAAGTTGCAAATTAATTCTTTATCTATAGGTTTTATAGATATCTCAAGTATTGCTTTGGAGTCTACAAAAAATCTTTTTTAGCTTTCTAAATTAATGTTACGTGACCAGGTTTTTAATAAAAAGTAATAAAAAAAGTGGTTTTCCCAAAAGTAGTTCCTAAAAAAATTCACAGCAAGCCATGGACTGACAACTGGATTATCGTAATTTGTTCAGCAGAAAGGGTGTTTCTATAATATCGCGAAAAATAGTAGGGAACGATTTATTTCCAAAAATGTCTGCTAATTTTTAATAAATTTTTCACCGTTCTGTTTCTTGCATTTTTCCATTAAAATGTTCCGTGTTTTTTTGTAAAATAACAAAAAAATGTTTCCCTTTTATAATGTATTCAAATAATGCTGCTAAATACGTAAAAACTAAGTAAGTATTAGAAACTCCTTTAACTTCATTACAAGCTTCTATCCTGCGACACACTGATTGGCGAACACATCAATTGGAGTTGATTAAGCCAATTCCTGTCTTAAGAGAAACTCTTGCTTTTTGGCAAGGAATTGTTCCTTAAAGTTCTTCGCAATGTTAGAAGAACACCCTGTATATAATGCAAACTTTAGGAGGGTATCCTGGTTTTTAGTGGGCTATATTTATAGGGGGTTACAATAACATTTGCAGAAGTTTGGCAGTCGAATCAGAAGACACCACGTCTATTTGTTATTTTCAAATTGATCACAGTTTTAGTTTTATTGCAAAATCTAGATATCGTTTCTTATGTTGTTTGTGTGAGAATATAGAGTTCAAGATTCCCACCGAACTGATTGGATTGCTCAACGTGTTTGACAAGGAAAATGTAAATTTCTTGGAAAAATAAACAATGTGTGGCTCTTTGAAAACAACATAAAGGTGCAGAAAGATTATTTTTTTCACCAAAGGTAATCGTTATTATTGTAAAAAAATACATATGGGCGGAATGAGTGGTTGTTATTAGAAAAAAATTTGGTTACATTAAATACAACGTGACTCATCTTACAAAATTATTAGAATTTTGAGCTTTAATTACTTACTATATTGTGAATTAGATTAGGTACCAAAATTGTACAATCTTTTCTAATGACGTTTTTACATGAACATGTTAAAATAGTATGATCCAAGCTTATGGTCCTTTAAAACTTTCTGTGACTCCAATCGTAAGCAAGCTAATGCTTATCTGACAGAATATGTAGAAATATATAGGGTGTTGCAATGAAAAATAAAATAAAATCCCTTCTAGCCTCCCCCCTTGCGCAAGCCGCTGGTGTCACATATGTCGGCTTGCGTCCGATGCAGCCAACATTAACACGATACCTACCAGCATAATCGATATCTAACGCTCCATTAAAAAAATGATCACGTGCCTGCGGTTTTTTATAAATATTCATTCCGATATTTGCCTGGTTGATATTCAAAGCGTTATCCCTTTGCATTCGCTCGCTTGTATTCACAGCTTGTAAATATTTAAAGAGATAAAAAAAGATTAGTGTGCGAGCCTTATTTTATTTATGTTCCTCGATAGAAATGTGTTCGCGGGATTTTTCCATTATTCGCCGGATTTTGTCGGTCTTTAGGTGCATTAATATTAATTATTCGGTCTCGACGTTCAGTTCAGGCTGGGATTATTGACAGGAAATAAATAACTTACATTTTAGATCTGCTTATAGATGGAAAATAATTTTAATTCGCGATTGTGCTCCCATATTTGCCGACCCATTAAGATTTACTTTTAACATAATTCTGTCTACAAATATTTGTTTGGTCGTTTATTGGTGCTAATATTCAACAGTATTTACAAAAGCCAAAAAACACTAGTCAGTGTTAAAAAAACTGACATAGAAAGTGATGATAAATATTTCCAAATATGAACTAAATATCTAATAAAGAAGTTAATAACAATAATATCCAGTAAAGCACCCAAAGTTAATAAAACATATAAATAAGTTAAATAAATGAAGGCAGAATTAATAAAAATGTACCATAAAAGAGATAAACAATAAATAAAAACAGTAGGCATGTAAAATTACTTATATTGAAGGTGTGTTATTACCCAAAAATTCATCTACACTGTAAAAATTCACTCAATTTCACTCAATTTTACTAAATAATGAGTGAGTGAAATTTTCACTCTATTAGTATAACTGAGTGAAACTATTGCATCAGAAATGAATGAGTTTTACTCAAATCTGAATTACTGCTAACTATTAATTGAGTGACTTTTGACTCTATTCTGATTATATAAAACCAATTTAGAGTTAACTTTTTCTCTAATATGATTTAAATTTAACTATTGTTGAGTAATTTTTACTCAGACTTGGTTTATGTTCTCTATTAATTTTAATTTAAATATCATTTCATTAAAATCATAAACTACTAAGTTGCCACAGTGGTTTCTACACAGATCTGTTTTACAGACAGTATTTTAGTTCCCGATTAAAGGAATTGGTGAACGAATGGATTGCCATAACCTATATTGTACGTTACAAATACGTAATTATAGATAATAATTTAACTATTCGTTTATTTAACCAAATACTAATAGAGACTTAATATACTGTCTTTAATTATTGTAATTAAATCACTGCATTTAAATAGAATTTTCACTAGAATAACCAGATAAACCGATACTTATCCAACTCCAAAGCACACCATACGTCTTACTGCCATCCACCATGCCACGGTCATGAGATAACCTAATGGGGCGCTGGGAACAGACAGAGACAATGCNATAATGAGGACATTTACTCTGATTTAGGTACAACTGCACCAAATACGAGTTGACGTGAAGAATTCATTCAAGGAGTACCTGTATTTGAGTGAAAGTACTTAGTTTTAGTTTAAATATAATCACAAATGAGTAAAATGATCAAAATACCCAATAGTGAGTGAAAATGTACTCAATAATTTCACTCAACGAATTCACTCCGAAACTTTATTGTTTGCGAATGATCACACCGACTTTTTTACAGTGTAGGTCTTCATTTAATAGATACTACTTGGACTTTATGCTTAAAATGTCTATATAAAAGCAGACATAATTTTTTTATTTTATAGCAAACATGAATTACATAGTGATTCCATAATAATTTGGGGTCCAAATATACACCTAAAGATTTTATAGGTTGTGGATTTGTTGTCTGTTGTTTTAACTTTATTTAAATTTGTTCAAGAGAAACCAATCCTACATCCTTGGTACCGTTTGTTTAGTTTTACTGTTAAACTTATTAGGTACCCAGTAATATATTTGTGTCGTCAGCAAACTGTATAGTTAATAAGTCATCTACAGAACCGGTTAAATCGTTAACATAAATTAAAAACAGTACAGGTCCAAGCGCGGATCCCTGTGGCTCTCCTGTATTTAGAGTGAAATAAATCTAGAATTATTTTGGGTTACGTAATGATGTGCATTGATAAGATGCAATGTAAAATTTTGAGTTATAAAAACATAGAAATGCAATTTATTTGCTAGGATTTTATGAGTAAGAAAAAAGTTCTTATTAATATGGGTCTGCAAACGCACCGTTTTTGAGAAAAAAAATTTTCTTTTTAAGTTTTTTGACGATGTCTCAGGATCCGCTTGAGAAACAGAACTCAAATGTATTGTCATTAATACTTTTGGGCATCATTTCAATTTTTATTCATACGACAGTGGCGAGGATTTTAGAATTGCGTGGGAAAATTTAAATTTAAATCGACTATGTTTTCTACCCAAAAAAGGTATTCGTCATATCTAACGCGAACCTCTTTCAACAAAAATAGTGTTTTTTTATGGAAAACACGTTGCCAGTGTTTTGTTGTTGACACAAACATTTGTTTTCCAGCTAGTCCAATTTATTTCATTTTTTGATATTATTTGTAACAATTGTAGTTAGTTTACAAAAGGATCACTCAGACTTAGGTTGGAAGCCTGCATTACTGTAGTAGGAGGCCATTTTCAACAACTGTTGTAATTTTTGTAATTTATTTGCTTAATTTTGAAATAAATTGAGGGTTGCTTTCGTGGTACAGCAAGAATAAAACGCTCTCTCAACGGTACAAATAAACTAATTTTATTGAAAACTAAACTTGTGTAGAAAAAATAATGTTGACGGTTTGAGAGTTTGCTGAGAGTTTGAGAGTGGTTGAAGTCGGTCGTAGGTAGCTTGGTAGTCGGTGGCAGAAGGTCCTGGTCCTGGCGCCACTCTGCAGGGGTCGGCTTCCGGGAATCCCGGTGCTAAGCTCTTCGTTTGACCTGCGGGAATGAAGAAATTCTCCGGGTAGGCGTAGATGTTGTCCGTACACCATCTCGGCCACGGTAGCTTGGTAGTCGGTGACAGAAGTCCCTGGTCCTGGCGCCACTCTGCAAGGGGCGGCTTCCGGGAACCCCATGGTGCGTCCGGCGGCGTTCTTGACGTTGTGCTTAAAAATGGGTCACTTGTAACATGTGTACCCACAAAATTATTTTTATGTTGCTTCCGTTCTATGTTTTCCATTATAAAATGCCATTTATCTTATACGGTTCGCGTTAGAACTTTTGATGATGAATACCTTTTTTTAAATTAAATTAATTCAAGCAAATCCAAATTAGAAAAAAAATTTTTGAATCTAGCACAATAATAGTGCTTTTCAATAATTTTCTTAGACATAAAGTAGAATCTTATTCAGTTATTTGATCTTCAAAATATATAAAATATACTGTTGTAATGGAAAAGGTACAACGTAGTATATTAAAGTTCCTAACATTTAAATGAGAATTATACATATCCTCCAATAGGCCATTCACAACATTTACTATTATAATTTAAATTTAATTCACTTGGTGTTACCAGCAGTTTGCATTAATTGTATTTTTGTTAAACATAATCGATTTTACGTTTAATGTAGGTACCTCAAATTTTACAGAGTAAATTTTACTATACCTGTAAGTTTGTGACCATATATTTATTTATATGTCACACATAAAATATATGCATGTTTTCTAAATTACATATTTCATTCAGTTTATTTTTCTGTTATATTTTATTTGTTTGGCACTATCTTAATTAGTTTTCTTGTTTAAATATATTCTGTTTTATTGTTATTGCTGTTTTCTTTTTTTACTGTGTATCGTATTATTTCTTTATTGTCTGCATTATTGCACTGATTTATTATGTTTTTTATTTTTAGTAAATATATAAATATTTCACTATCGCGAGCTGGCAACAATGTCTCGAGCACACAAAAATTGAAACATTTTATTGGTTCATCAGGTGAACGAAGAAGATGAATATTCAAAATTAGCAGTATTTAAGGATTTTGATTGATTATATATTGCGACAACCTCATTTAGCTATTCACCTATGTTTATAAAATGGAATAAACCTTATAACTATAAAGTTAGAGGTTAAGGTTACACTACACATTTTAGTCTTAGAAATCTCTTTAAAATATTGATCTCCAAATTGTTTACTTACATATGTATATTTTCACTAAATCCTTATAGGTAGATAGAAATAATATATCGGTAGTTTTACCTTCAACAGCAAATATAATTTCAGGTTCTATACTGAAAAGTAAACACATTACACCTACTTCACCCTAAAGGCTATGTTTATCTAATAAATTAGTATTTAATGGCTATTAGATTAGTAATAGATGACCCTAAATAATAAATTGATTGGTAAATGACGAAAAACCATTACATATTAAATTTACATTAAAATCCTTCACCTAATCGTTATACTTAACGTAAAAAAACAACTTTTGTCCACTTGTCCACAAAACTATACGCATTAGGTGATGCAAAAGGACGTGGCATCCATTAATCATTTCTGTATACTTCAGAGATTGCAACATCAGCAAACAATATTTCGTATATTAATTTGTTTTGACACACCGGTCCAACATATTTCTGATATCCAAAAATGATGTTTGTTTACCATCGTGTTTTTCCTACGATTATTTTTAGGGATTTGGAAGATTAGTGACAAATTAGTTTTTAATACTGAAACTCCTCAGCGAAGAGATTTTTCCAACTAAGTTCTTTTGATTTCGATGATTCTGTATTTTGTGCAAATCAAACTGAACCTCACGTACTAACTTTTAAAAATAAAAATAAAAATAAAAAACCGAATTCCATGGAACAGTTAATAAAGTCGTAAATCCATCAGTTGCCAAAGCACATTGTTTGGCCCGAATCGTGATCCATTAGTCTTCAAAATGTACGTTGAATCCGGTTTGTTGGAATATTTTCGTTTATTTCGGCTTATCCCGGAGTATTCCGCTTATATTAAACAATTTTTATTTTTACTCTGACTGATAATAACTGAAAAAGAAAATGAAATAGATAATTATTAATTAGTTTTTTTTTTCAAAATATATCAATAACCTGGGAATGTGCACGCCATTTCATTGGTCACCTGGTGGTGCAATTACATATTATCTAATTTCAGTCACCCTGTACATTTAACCATTTCCCATATCTCTGTGACAGACATCCTTATCCAGGACACTGTGTATGTAGGTATATCACTCTTTGTTAGAATGTAGTAGGTATTCTGACAAATATTTTTCAGGCACACTAAAGTGTCATAATTATTTTTCACACAAACTATTACGTCAGGCATAATTGCAAAAGATATAGGTAATTATTTTAAAGAAATATTTTTCATCTCAATATTTTTCTTATAAAGCTTATTTTTAATGTAACACGTATTATTATTTGATATCAAAAATACTGGATAAAATCAGACGATTAAGTATATTATTTATTAGATAGGCTCCCCGTAACGTTGTAAGTTATAATTCCGTCATTTTTGGACCGATTTTCAACAACCACAAAAAATAGCGTTAATGGCTTCTAAAATACTACAAATTAGCACTCACTATTTTATTTCAAGGTCTATCTTAATGGCAATTCTCGACTATTTTTTGAAATGGAGCGATATTTATTTTTTTATTTAACATTATTTATTTAATGGTATTATATTTTCTTGATTTTCTGATGCACTGCGATATTAGCATTTAATTTTGGCAAAAATCGATATAAAATCAAGTTGTCATATTACATCTTCACAGAAAATCCCAGATTTCAGATAAACTAAAAAAATGTGTGCATTGTCTCATCAAAAAAATTGCAAATCGCGAGTTGTTAAAGTTTATGTTGCGAAAAAAAACTAAATGCTAGTCTGTAGTTTTTTCAGAATTATAAACACTATTTCTTGGTTTTGTTTTTCAAAATTGGACGTAAAATGACAGGGTTGAGTTGACTTTTTCTCTAATATGATTTAAATTTAACTATTATCGAGTCATTTTTATTCAGACTTGGTTTTTAATTAACAATATTGAGTGCAGAAATAAATCACTCTTATATGATTATTTAGTTTATTACAGTTTGAAATTAATTCACTTTGCGGGGCCTCCTCCTGTCCTGGCTGAAACTCGCCAGCTGAGACCCGCCAGTTGAGACCCGCCGCCGCCAACTAAGGCCTGTTCTCCTGGCAATCACGCTTTTCTAAAGCATTTAACGGGCCCCTATCAACTGTGGTCGAGATTACAGAAGCAATATGTAAGTGGCGCCATCTTCACGGCGCCATTCAAATTACTCAAAATTAATATACATTTAAACTCATTCAGTAATGAGGACACTTACTCTGATTTAGGTACAATTGCACCAAATACCAGTTTACGTGAAGCATTTATTTAAGGAGTACCTATATTTGAGTGAAAGTACTCAGTTTTAGTTTAAATATAAGTAATCACAAATGAGTAAAATGATCAAAATGCCCAATATTGAGTGAAAATGTACTCAATAATTTCACTCAATATATTCACTTCGACCCTTTATTGCTTTCACTTACACCGATTTTTTTTACATTGTATGTCTTATTTTTATACGTATTCTAACTACAAGTTACAATTAGTATTTGTTGTAATTAATTGGACAAACAAGATGTGGATATTTACGTGTAGAAAACAAAAGAATTTATTACAAGTAATTAGTAACCTAATCAAGTAATAAAACGCATAATTTACGTGTTCCTTATTTTTGTAATAGGTATGTTGATTCATATTTATTTGTCAAATTCAGCCTTGAACAGGTGTATACAAGGGTATATGTTACATTTTCTGTTGTTATTTTCCTATGTCCGGTTAACGAGAAAAACAAGTTGGCGTGGTAATTACAACGAAGAAAACACACATCAAAGAACAAACACTTTGTCCTTTGCCTAGATTGATAGGAAATGTAAATTTTCCATAACTCCGAACTCTGTATTTTCCTCTGTCAAGGAATATCATTTCGCGTGCATTTGTTGAATGCTGTGTGAAGTCGTCTTTCGACAGTCAATTCGAGAGTCTGTCAATAGGGTACTATTGCTTTTAGTTGCGACACAGCATTGTGGCTGTGTTATCTATAACTTTACGGATATAGTAGGTTTCAGATATAAAAGGAGTCTTAGAAAATGAAAAACGATTTCGTATGAATATTAAATATGTACACGTATTTTAAAAAGCGATAGATTTGCTATATGGATTCAAGGAGTCAAATATAAAATAAATAGGCATGATTTTTTAATAGAAAACTTGCGGATTTCAATGCGGTATTTGCGCGAAGGATAATAATATGTTTAAGCCACTTCATTCTGTATGGGAGATCAACTATGCAATGTTGTGTTACGCAGAATTATTAAAGTTTTTATTATACGTCAAAGAAATTTTGTCTTCGCTTTACCTTAACTTCGTTTCTTAAAAAGACGCAATTTGTTTCCAAAGATAATCATTCTTTAATATACAGGGTGTCCGGAATAGACCATACTTCAAGAGTGGTTTTATGGTTGAAAAAATGGTTTTGATCAAGTTACCCTATAGTTACGTGAAGTAATGTCCCCAGAATCTTACCTGTATCAAATTTCAATTTAACATATTGCTTTTTAAAAAATATACGACTAAAACTTGATTTAAAAAATAATTTTAGATGTTCTGTATCTCAAAAATAAAGAAAATAAGCCAGTCCCATAGGAAACAATTTATTATTTCGCCATGTCCTATGTACCCCTGAACTTATGACACCTTTTCCAAAACACCCGTATTTATACATACAGGGTGTTCCACCTAAGAGGGATTCGTTGTGTTCCGAGTTTCAGTTTGTTTCGTTTTTCATTTTGTGTTAGTTGTTGTCAGTGGTTTACTTTTGTTTGTCAAACCACTTTTTAAACATGCCAGTAAATATTGATACTGTCAGTCCCAGGCCTGATAAAATGTGAGAGAAAAGTGGTTTTGCAAGGCCTTCTTGACGCTGTTACATAGCTACTATTTCGAAAATTAGAAAAAAAACTGATTTTTTCTGGAAAACTGTTAGAGATAAGTATGGACAACATTATATCAGTCGAAAGGGCATTCAATTTTGTATTCACCCACTACACATTAATACGGGTCATTCCATTTGAAAAAAAAAAAAATTTTCAACTCGTAAGATTATTAAAATGCAGGTCTCAGTATTTCCGAGTCTGAATAACGTACACGTGTTGCTCATAGATGACAAGATAGAGTAATTTATGCCAAAACGAACTGTAAAAACTGCAGGTTTCTAACTCTTACGGTTTAGACACTATCTAGCCTCATTTAGAGAGCTGAAATCGTGATTTTTTTCAAAAACAACAGATTATCTCGAAAACGGTAAGTTCTAAACACCATGTACATTTAATAAACTCTACCTAATATTAACCAAGGAATTCAAAAACGCAATAATATATAGGGTGATCTATTTAACAAAGTTATGTAGCGCCCATGTGAAATAGAACACCCTCTAGTTAAAGTTAAAAATATTTTCTTTACATGGCCCATATGATTCCAACTTTTATTAAAACCCATTTTTTTTATAAATTTTACAATTGCAGAGTCACAGAAAAATGCCTCATAGGTGGAACACCCCGGATAAAAGAGAAAATTATAAAAATATTCAAGAATTAATAATAAATTTTAGCTTCTTCGTAGTGGTATCAGGTATCCCTAAGTTTAAGTTATATTTTTGGGATATCATGTACAATTCCATGTAATATATGGAGGCCTGAAAAAAACAAAAGAAAAATAAATTTTAGACTATACCTCGAAAAGGAAAATAAAACGCCCAGCATCCAAGTCGGAAACGACCTTTATTGCAAATAAATAACGCACAAACATGGAAACCTCAAATTTCCACAGAAATCGGAAAATAAATTTGCACAAAACGGAAATCTAAATAGGCACGACCGTTCCGCATTGAGACTTTTATTTTTATTCAGAATACAGTTCGAGGTTTGTCAATCCCTTCCTGGGTAAAACAACAGGACGAAACAGAACTGAAACAACTCCTGAACGTCGATACCTCCTCCCCTCGCAACCAGTGGCGGTTTTTACATGGGCTCATTTGGTTAACGACCTCCCACATAAATGTATATACCACAAATAAAGAAAGATTCAGAGTATTACCAGAAATTGGAAATGGGCACGAAACAGTCCGATATCGATAGTAATCCAGTTTTGACATGTTTCTTCTTTGTGCGCAATATCATTTGCAATGTTTATATTAAGTATTTAAGCAGTCAAGTTCTGTGAAATTTCTCAATAAGTGTGTTTTCTACACACCTAATGTATATTGAGAAAACCTATTAAACTTATATTCTACTAGCAACCCGCCCCGGCTTCGCACGGGCAAATATAAAATAGCCTATGTTACTCCGAGGAGATGTAGCTATCGGCAAAATTGGTTGAGTAGTTTTTGAGTTAAATCGTAACAAACAGAAAATCAATCATCTTTCATCTAATGCTACCCTAATATTAATTTTAAAATAATTCACGATATATCTATATACCTAAAGACAACAAACGAACTCAAAACTAAAAATGCAAAACCTTTAAATTTAAAACAATATAGGTAACTACCAACAATGTGAAAACAAAACGAATTAAATTAAAGTACCTATGTTCAGGACTATCAATTTTAATTAATAAGTAAGTAGTTAGGTATCTAACTACCTAAAGAAAACAAACACGAAACAAAAATGCGACTATGAAGTTTTAAATGATTCACAATAAGAAAAAAACAAACAAATTATTAAAACTCAATGAAATAAAAGTATGTTTGCAAGTATCTATGTATGTTCCGACTACCTAAAGACAACAAATACAAAACAAAAATGTGACCTTAAAATATCGAACGCAATTATAACTTTCCAACAACACCCAGAAAGAAAACACAGTCGTCAGTCGTCACCTCCATTCGCTCCAAGTCAGTTTATTAAAGGATCACGCGCGCGTTATCGTTCGGCTTATTAGCTAAACAGTAGGCAAGACGGTGCGGGGGGAGGGTCGGCGATCGCATCAAGCGAAGCGAGGCGCTTGAATTTTATTCTCGCGTCCGTAATTTTTTTGCGATTACTCCTAAGATATTCATTTAAATTATATGGTGTAAAAGAGTAAAATAATGTGCATGAAATGCTTAAAGCCTCTAACTTATTTAAAATGATAAGGATTAATACCGTATTTGTGTAAATAGCTTTTACATTACCGCTTTATAATTGCCAATTTTTTAAAGTATTAAAATGGATATAGGTAGTATGTTATCTTTAACATATAGACATATGCCATCGCGGACTTTTCTGTAGGCATATATAAGATACACAATTCCACCATACATTGATACACTACATAAACTTTCGGACCCCCCCGGCTCGGACGCGAGGCGCGGGGTCACGGGGCGCCCGCGCGGCCCGGTCGAATCACGGCGACACGAAATTAATTTCGTTGCGCATTATTTTGATTTTGCTATATCTCCTAAGGTATTCATTTAATTTGCATGGTGTAAAGGGAAAAAATAATCTTCATGAAATGCTCAAGCCAACTAACGTATTTAAAATGATAAGGATTAATACCGTATTTGTGTAAATAGCTTTCCAATTACCGCTTTATAATTGCCCATTTTTTAAAGTATTAAAATGGATATAGTATGTTATCCTTAAGAGATAGACATATGCCATCGCGGACTTTTCTGTAGACCTATATAATATACACAATTCCACCATACATTATTTTGTTATATCTCAAAGGGTTTAGGCAGCGTTTTCGTTGAAAGCTCCCAGAAGGCTTATTTTTTCCGACACCTCCAACAAATATCGTTAATGTATACAAACACTTAACAAATTATATTCTAAAACCTTCCTCGAGAACCGCTCTATCCATTGGTGAAAACAGCATGAAAATCGGTGCAGTAGTTTTTGAGTTTATCGCGAACAGACAGATGCGGCGGAGGACTTTGTTTTATAATATGTAGTGATTACATCGTCGATTAATAAATCAAGACGTTATATTTGGTATAATTTAAAGATAATTTATTGACAATGCACCAGAAATTTATTCAGATTCCTTTGGAAATTCATGACATCAAAAATACTATCAATGGAATATAAAAAATTAACTACGCTCGGTACAGAAAAATTGATAAGGCAGATAAATAACTTCTCAAAAAGATCGGAAGATCATTTTTTATATTATAAATCATTCGAGGTATGTTGATTGTTCAAAATTGACCACCCTATTTCTAGATCCACCAGCCGCCACTGCGCAATGAAACAAAATAAACGCCGCTGTTACATTATAGAAGTGCTTACAGAGGCGCTCCAATAAAGTATTATTATTCGTCGTTCCACTCTCTCAAAGCATTAATACAAAAACGATACCGGGCCGTATTTAGACAACCATTTGTTTACCGTACGTGTAGGAAATTTCAATACTGTTAGCGGTTTCGAATATGAAATTATAAGCAAAACCAGCGTTTAGCTGAACAATGGGTTTCATTATCTGAAAGGAAGGGGATATCGGCAGCCATACATAGATATATATTTATATTCCATTGTTTGTTATAATAATATATTTGCGCTCCTCATAATTCATACTTCATATGCTCAATTTGGTGCCTTTCGAGCATAGGCTATTTGGCTGGATTCTTCCTGTTTACAACTTTCTCATCGTTTGTTCTCATTTTGTGACTTCCCGTTAATTGGTCCTCTTTATACAAAGAAAAATTCTATGAACTTATGTCCTATGCAGCCTAAGTCCAAGGTATGGTGGAAAAAAAATGTTTGACTAGATAACAGAAACTGTAGATAATTTATAGACATTTGGTTTCTATTTATATTGTATTTAATAGAAAACTTAATTTCTAAAATGTTATGTAATTTATTATGTCGCCATAGGCGTATTTATTGAGGAAAAATGGTATGCTACTGATTTTTAAAAATTTTTAAGGAAATGTCATGCCATTTTTTGTCATCACATACAGTTACGCGAGAAATTGGTCTCGTCAGTAAAATGAATGCTATAAAGGACTTTGATGGTACCTACTAAGTCCTCTTGTAAAGTACCTATTGACAAAAATTTAACATTCGAGAATAATCATGTGATAATAATGGCAAAACTGATAATATTGCAACATTTTTGGAACTGTTTGGTGAAAGCAGATATTTTTCTAGTTTGCGCGGATGATTTCTACTTCATTAAGATCTTCCAATACAGATGTTATGACTGTTTAAGAACTTCCAATATCATTAACACATTTCACAAAAGTTCCGGTATCTTGAAGTCGCTGATCCAGATTGGAAAAAGTTTTTCTACAGAGTAAAATTCGTTGAGGATATCTTTTATGAAAAAGGGAGCCTACAATCCAAGATTGGACGTGAAATAAGTTTTAATCAGTTACAAAAAACCATTGAAATAAACTTCAAATTGAATTGAAAAGCAAAAAAGTTAAGGAAATTTTATGTACTGTACTATTCCTGTACATTAATGGCGCCGTGGTATGGATAAGACCGCTAACCTACTTAAATAGAACCTAACCACAGGAGGAGGAAGAAGAAGAAGAAGAAGAAGAAGAAGAAGAAGAAGAAGGTCCCTGGACATAGGATAAATTTCAGAGTGAATAAACCTAGACGAATTTTCACTAAGACTTCTTTGATTGTTGATTATTATTTTCAGTACCTACGTAAGGTTAAAAAATCAGTTTTTAGTTTCTGCATTAGGTAAAGTGATTACTATTTATTTTATTGATATTTTCCTTCCCTTTAAGAAAACTGAGGGAAAGGTCTTAATTTTCGTTGATGTGAAAAATTTTAAGTTCCGTCTTATTATAAAAATTTACAGTTGTGTTTGTACAAATGTACATGACGAACTCTTCTGACATAACAAGTGAACAAAAATGTTTTTATTACCACCTGTAAAATCTGTGAAGTATAATATGAAATCCTAGTTCTGTTAATACAAAAGTATGACAATATTGATTTGTAAGTCTATGATTAATTTCAGGCATAATTTCTCATACAACGCATTTAGATTTTATTAGAAAATAGTGATGTTTAACATCAAATCCTGACATTCGGTCTAGACAAGATGTCTGGTAAAACGAATTAGATTAAATTATACTTTCCGTGTGCATGATGTATCACCCAGGCGGAATGATGCGATTATGTATCATAATCCAGATAAAAACCAGATATAATTTAACGCTAATACCCGACCTGGATCATAAAATAATTGGTTGGTGTCGTTATCTTGTAATAAATTCGATGATGAATTTGACATGCTCTAAATGTAATACCCTTCATACTTTTTAATAACATAGATACCATTTTATAGTAGGTAAATATTCAACTGTTAACCGTTATTCTCTACAAATAAGTTCATAACAAACTTTGTCATTATGTAGTCCCAGTTAAATTGTTGATTATAAAACAGAAATTGAACTCGTTTTATTATCATCCTATATTCTGTAACACTGCTAAAATGAACATGGTAAAATTACAATAATTAAAATAACGTGTTTTTGCTGGATTCCAATTGAACTGTGAAATTACAATAAAGTTTTAAAATGTGTGCATAAATATTTCCTAAAATTACAAACAGCTTAATGTAATTTCACATTTAATGTGGAAATTTTACTAAATAATTTCGTAAAAATATTTTATAAAACTACATTACTTAGAATAGAATTAGATAACTCTTCATGAGACTTCAGCTGTAGGAATACATGAACTAACTTATATTACATAAGCTTACAAAAAGTATATACATATCCACTGTAAATAATCAGTTTCGGTAGTTACATTAATATGTAATGTATATGTACGTATCATATACGTAAAAATTACATGAACTAGTAATTTTATTTTCATTCCGGAAAATCACAATAGTCGTTAGTGTTAAATTACAATAAAATTACATTAAACATATAAAAAATGTACGTTTGTGTAATTATAATTCATGTTTGTAATGTAAAATTAAAACTACATGAATTCACAATTTTACTACATTTTATCCGAAAATATGTATTTTCATAATATCTCAACTGTTTCAGTGGTTGACTTGAGTGCAGCATTAGGAAAATTACACTAGTCGTTAGTGTGAAATTACAATAAAATTACATTAAGTTTTCAGAAAATCGTATAAGCACTGTAAATTTTCATATTAGTCAAATTTACATTTGTGTACTGTAACTCATATTTGTAACATAAACGTAAAATTACATGCATTCATTCATACTTTTGCTGCAATATTTTCTAAAAAAAAATATAATTTCATGAGATCTCAATTGTTACAGTAATACCGAGGTACATCACCCAGAAAATCACAGTAGTCGTTAGTGTAAAATTTACAATAAAGTTGCATAAACTTACAGACACATGTATATCAACTGTAAACCTTCAACTTTATTTGCACAGTTATATTTAATATTTGCAACATATTTTTCGAATACAAAAATTACATGATATTATATTTGTTACATTTTTTTTAAAAAGCAGTATGTATTTTCATTTGAACGAATCTATTGCAATACCTGCACTGGGGTGTCGGATAAGGGACATTCGAATTGTCGTTAGTGTAAAATTACAATAAAATTACAATACACCTGCAGAAAATGTATATATACTGTAAATTTTCAGTTTAATGGGATTTACATTTGAACAATTATATTTTACATTTGTAACATAAACGTATAATCACATGAATTCATAATTTTACTACATTTTCTTGGGAAAATAAATTTTCATGAGAAGTTGGAGCATCATTAACATAAAACTGCAGATAAATTACATTAAACTAACAGAAAAAAGTATATTCATAGTAAATTTTCAATATGATTGGAATTATATTTGCATGTAAGTAAAATTACATGAACTAGTATCTTTACTATTTTCATCGGTATCTTGTAAATCTACTGTAAATACACTCCCCCCTTTCCAGTGTACTTTGAAGATTCCGTACCATTCGTTATAAGCAATTTGGGAGCATTTACGATTTAAGCCACCACCGCTGTTCCTCTCTCCAAACCCTGATTATTATTTCTAGCGGCGTATCCTGTCGGAAGATCAAACAACGAGCATTAGTCAAGGGAGCACACTCAACTTTCCTCTAATTACTCCTGTTTGTTCTTTTAACCGGAACATTTTAAGATGCTGGGTTTGTCAAAAACACTTCTCCGCGAAATCCTCTTAAATAAACATCATCTCCTGTGATGACAACCAAACCAGGACCGTATTTAGAGGTCCAAGGAATATACAGAACGTTTCGTACATATTTCTGAACTGAAAACAGGCCGATTAAGGCCAGTTCGCGTATATTCAGAATGGCCTCGTTTTGTCGCTTGATGGATTCAGAGTTTCTGAAAATATTTGAAATTTTTTAAACGTGTTTTATTAATGTTTATTTTAGTTGCACTTGTCACAACTTCTATTGAATTTGATTGTATTTAAAATCAAAATAAATAATATAGTTAAAGTTATTGCACCTCTGAAAAAACTTATAACTATGTTTAACAGTTTTTCATGAAAAAAAGCAAGTACGACATTGAAATGTACGGTTAATGGCCGGACCTTAGTTATCACAAAACATTAAAACAACCTATAATTAAAGTTATTATTTCACTAAAGTAATGACTACACCATATGTGTACTATCATCTTTGAATGATTATAATTCGCACACCGAAAGTGACTATTCAAAGACACCCCAAGTGACTATCCAAGGATACCCAAAGTGACTCTCTATACAAGGACACCGAAAGTGATTCTCTATTCAAAGACACCGAAAGTGACTTTATATCCAAGGACACCGAAAATGACGAAAGTAACTTTACCCAAGGACACCAAAAGTGACTCTATCCAAGGACACCAAAAGTGATTCTATCCAAGGACACAGAAAGTGACTTTCTATCCAAGGACACTCAAAGTGACTCTATTCAAGGACACCGAAAGTGACTCTATCCAAGGACACCGAAAGTGACTGTCTAAGAACACCGAAAGTGACGAAAGTAACTTTATCCAAGAATACCGAAAGTGGCTCTATCCAAGGACACAGAAAGCGACTCCCTAACCAAGGACACCGAATGTGACTCTATCCAGGGGCACCCAAAGTGACTTTCTATCCAAGGACATTGAAAGTGACTCTATTCAAGGACACCGAAAGTGACTTTCTATCTAAGGACACCGAAAGTAAAAAGTAGAAGTACCAACAAGTACCTTTGCTGTGCTGGTTTGTATATTCTACAAACACCGAACTTACTTTAAATTAATAAATTCATATTTAAATCTATATTTATCAGAATTTTTTTATTTGATGGAAAGAACTATTAACCGTCATAGTTTTTCGCACACTATTAAGCACGTTTTCGAAATTGTGATACATTTTTATTAGCTCTTTAGTAAAATAGCAGTCAATCCGGTCCTGTCTCCAAGTGCCACATTACCGGTTGAGTTTATGCCCCAGCACACTTGATTCGATTCAGGCACGTTATCAATTTTACCCCTGTTCTGCGCTAATGTTGTTAGTTTAGGGCAAGTTAAAGTGCGTATGTTTATCGAATTTACCTACGGGGGCGAAATCGAGCCCGGGAGGCGTGGCGCGGGGAGGGAATTTGTTTGGTTTGCTGCTTTATTGAAATTCACTGCTTGCCGAGGGAAATTAAAATATCTCCGCCGTCAAGGCGAGCATTCCTTGCTGGCATAATTTTGATTTCCTACGAGGTCCGGGAAGTAATCTTAAGCGAATAATGCCGGATTATGGAGAAGAATGTAATTTTAATCATCAAACAAAAGGCTGGTGCTTTTTTTTATGCATTTAATTCATAAATACATATACAGTGTGTCCAAGATAAGGATGAGATAGCATTAGGATCTAGGAAACGTTAAGAGATACGGGGTGGCTAAAATTAGAAAAAAAAATGTGTTTTTTATACCTAACAATATGCCGTTTAGAAAGTTTTAAAATTCCGGGTAGTTCCGGAGGTATCAGGAAAAACCCGAAATTTTGCAAAATTGCTTTATTTTTTTCTGGCTTTATTTGAAAGCGAATTTTAAAATAAATTGCATATTTACAATGCCACTTTTTTCGTTCTATCCAATGACGTCAACATTTTTGCAATCCGACGTTTCGTCTTCGAGGGGCCATCATTAGGTTAATTTTTTTAAATACATAGCTGCTATTTTTATGACAAAATCTTAAGTCATTTTTAATTCTGAATTAGATGATATTACTATTGTAATCTCTTAAAGGTTTTAGTTTGTTTTAGATATCATTTAAAATTTTTCCTGAGTACAGCTCTGAACGCTTTCAAAATATCTATTGGAGGAAATCATAACAGTATAAAAGTCAATACAGCACAAAATATCCAACAATGGCTTACCTCTTCTGCAATTTCTCTGACAGTTAATCGTCGATTTGCACACACCAGATCTTTGACTTTCTGGACGTGGGTGTCATCAGTTGAAGTCGAAGGTCTTCCTGGTCGAGGATCATCTTCATTTGACTGACGACCACTTTTAAATCATAAAAACCATCCGTAACATTGCGTTTGACCTATAGCATCATCTCCATAAGCTTGGTTCAAAAGTTGAAACGTTTCTGTGAAAGTTTTCCCCAGTTTCACGCAAATTTTTACGTTGTATCGTTGTTTCAGAAGATCACACATTTCAATAATCGCTAACATTAGCGCGTAATTCAAAAGGTTCAGTTTTTTTATGAACAAACCTCGTATAATACACAAGGTACTTTTTCTTTTGATTTGCCACACGTTCTGAGAACAAGCTGTATAAAACTCAGATCATAAAAATCTTCTGCTTGAACGCTAAAACTTTCGTATTTACCTTTTTTTTTAATTAATTTAAAAAAATTAAAAAAAGTTAAGGTGTGATGACACTTATTTTGTGTAACCAATACCCTGGTACAGTGCCGGCCTTTTGAAAGTAGACGATTTATTTATCTAATGATGTGGTCTACTTTTCTTATTATGACAAGTTTTTATATGTCAGTGTCATTAGTGAATTTGCTTGGTAATTCAAAATGCCGCGTTTAATGGAACCAGAGAAAGTGAGAGCTATAACTTTACTTCAGAATGGTTGGTCATTGCACACATTGTACATGTGGATGATCTGTATGTATGCAAGAACAGCATATTGCTTCCTTTGAGACGAATTTTCCTGGATCAGTGCGAACTTCAAGGAAGTAGGTGAGAGATTCGGAGCTGAAGAATCATCATAAAGAACAGAGGTTACAGTCTGCAAGACAATTTGTAAGAAGACCAGACAACTTTTGGGAGAGTGTTATATTTTCGGACGAGAAAAGTTTTCAGTCTTGCTCTAATTGTTCTGTCCGCGTCTACCGACCGGAGAATACAAGGTATTCGGAGCCTCATGTGAAACCCACATAGTGTAGCGGAGGATTGTCCATTAACGTTTGTGTTTGTTGGAGGATGGACTATAATCGAAAATGTTATGCTGCCATCCGTGATCATGCTGTATCCTCAGAATTTCACTTATCCAGCAGGATAATTCACACCTCAAGAGTTGCGTCAGAATGGCTCATTGATAACAACATCGATGTTTTACCTTGGCCCTCAAAGTCCTCTGATCTCAATCCTATCGAGAACAGAAACTTCCGTCCAGCTAATGCCGAAGAACTTTGGTAGGCAATTGAAAACGCATAGGATAACATCACTGAGGATTACACAAGAACATTAATTTTATCAATGCCACGTAGACTGCAAAGACAAATATGGTGCTTGGACAAAATATTAACTTTACGAATCGCTTTTTTCTGATGACGTGTTTCGTTATTAGATCTCGGTGACGGCGAATGAATGACCGTTAGAATGTATAATTATTTAGTATTGGAGAAATAAGTAATTTGCTATCTAATTTGGATTTGTTTTGCTCACTAGAACTAGTATGATAGACACACATCAAATTTGACTAATGAGAACCGATTTGAACCTGAAATTTTTAAGTGGGCTTCACAAAGGCCAATTGTAGACACTTTGCTTATAAGAGTCGTCCACTTTCAAAGCGCCGGCACTGTACAAGTAAACACACCGATTTATAATATTTATTACCTATCGATATTTATCCTCAAATGAGTTTATGGGGTTAAGGAAATATACCAGTTTCCCTGGTTCAGTTGCTGAATTGAATAGATTTAGGGAAAGTTATTATGCTGATATAATAAATATATTAAATAATTGAATAACCTTGTACCTATTAAACTATTTCAGTAAACAAAATCCTAACAATGGCCACTTACAAAACAATTAATTTTCGCATCATTTTAAAATGTAAATCGAGATACATAGTTACCTTATCTTCAAGGCTATTGGAGTCGTCAACACCTGTGAGTATGTAACCATATACTTCCACAACATCAAATTTATTTACTTGCTTCTACGGAAAAATATCGATTTATCCGTAGAACGACCCCGCGGTTTATTTTCTGATTTTTTCCGATTTGTTCCTTATCATTTGTCGGTAAATGGTGGTGTAGCTTATTTTCTCTCGTGACAGGAGAGGATAAATATTATTTTTATCAGCGTTCAAGGCTGATGTAATAGTAAACAGCGGTGGAGTAGAACGTTCTGAGAAGAAATTTAGAATAACAGCGATGCGATTTTTTTAGTTTACAGTGGCTACATCAAAATATATGCTATTTAGTTTTTTTGCACAAAACAGAGAACCGCAACTCTATTTTGTGCAAAGAACTGCCACTTTGTGATACTTGTTTTTCTACTTGACAAACAAGTAGAAAAATAAAAGATAGAATTACTTCATAAAAATGTGAGGTAAGAGTAAATAAACACAGTTGCATGCCTAGCTACTCATTGCTCATAACGTTAATTTTGATTAAACAATCATTTCAGATTCGGAAAATATCAACTTTAAAATCAAAATTCTAAATAAGTATTGGGCGGAATTATAAAATTTAAAGTCTATTGTAAAGAGGTATAGAGAAATATTACTCAACCCCCAATGCCATTTAAATATTTTGAGGTAATGCTTACCCTTGCTTGGGGGTGAAAGTGGCGGAATGTCTCCCTTTAGTCTAAAATCGACGGGTCTGAACACTTTTCTACAATCTTGACGCAGTTCCTGAAAATGGCTCTGTTTCGTTTTCATTTGGCCACCCTGTATAATGATGTGAGAAAGCGATTTTTGCTATTAGTATTAACCTATCTCCAAAAATGTGTGCTGAGCAGTGATTATTTTTGCCTCATTAAAAGAAAAAGGGGATTCTCTTTATAACGATGTATAATTTATGGGGAGTTCGTAAATAAATAACCAAGAAATTGAATATAATTATAATTTTATTAAAAAAAGTAGCCATGTGAAACATTTGAATGTTTTCTATAAATTAATTTAATATATCTTATCTTTCGATTCCCAACATCGTTTAATATCAGACGACACATTTTTGCCCTAAAGTTTTGAAAAACAAATGAAATATGACTTCCTTCCAATATCTTCGGAACTATTCGGAATTTTTTAAATTTAAAAACGAATCCGTAATGGGTATAAAATTCTGCACATTTTTGCTCATTTAACCATTTCTGTATCTCTTAAACTAAAGATACATGTACAGGGTGATATTTTGACCTAAATTACATAAGTTGCACCATTTTTTATGAAGTTTTTGAAAATGATAGTAGAAAAACAAATGAAGCCCAAACATAATGGCCGTGGATGCTAACTTTATTAATTTAAATGGAACACTATATATTTTTACATATTTGGATAGAACGTTCACTGTCGATCATAGTAATACAGTATATAGGTTTTGTTGGGTCCATCTCTAACAATAAGCGATATAATATTAAAAAACGAAAATAAGGGTTTTTATTAAGAAAATAAGATATATCTTGTAATAGTAGAGTAGTAGAGGTCTTAGACCTCTTTCAGGCATTTCTGCCTTTTTTCCAATTACGTAAAGATTTAGATTTAGTTGCAATATATTTTGTCATATCGGACATTGATATAGTCCAAGATGGGTATAGGTATTTTTACTAAATCTCACTAATTAGACCGTGAAAGGCCTATTTACTTATGGACAAGATTATATGGTATGTAGTAAGTTATTCTCCATACTCTATTTTAATTTCTAATAATATTTCAATTTTCTACTTCTGTGTAACCCATTAAATAATAATACAAACTCTCAACCAATAACAATGTTGTCATGACATTACTACCTGTCACTGTCACGACCTACCATATATGTTATATCATTGTCCATGAGTGTAATTAGCCGCACACGGTCTAATTAGTGAGATTTAGTTAAAATACAACTAAATTAAATTACAACTAAATCTGCAAATCTTTACGTAATTAGAAAAAAGGCAGAAATGCCTGAAAGAGATCGAACAAACAAGATGTCTTATTTTCTTAATAAAAAACCTTCTTTTCATTTTTTAATATTATCTCCCTTATTGTTAGAGATGGACACAACAAACCCGATATGACTATGCTCTATCCAAATATGTAAAAACATACAGTGTGTTCCATTCAAATTAACAAAAGTTAACATCCGCAGCCATTTTGTTTGAACTTCATTTGTTGTTCTACTCATTCATTTTCGAAAACTTAAAAATCGTGCAACTTTTGTATTTCACATTTTTTTATAATTCTTAAAACAAAAAAGTTAAAGTACAGTGACGTATAAAACTTTTTCACATTTTTTCATGTTTTTTATTCGGCAGCCGTATCACATGGGACTAATTCATTTCATTTTGTTTGATTTCAGTTCTAGTCCTACTTTCTATAAATAAATTTACAATTTTAATAACCTAAGTAATTTTTAAACATGCTAGTTAATAATTTCAAGCTTTAACAACTTTTAGACTATTATTTATGACACATGTAATGACATTTGTTAATTAATTAATTTTGTTAATTTCGAATATAACTCTCAATTAGGTTCATAAAATTTTTCAACAAGTTATTGAATTAAATATTCACTTGTAGATTTTCCTGATGAAGAAACAAAGAAAGTTCGAAAGCTTGAAAACTAAAATAAGTTTTAAGTGTTTGCATTATCACATTTGATCAAATACGCCTTTTACACTGACAAACTGAAAAATACACACAATTTTTTTGTATATTCTCTTAACACCTTAAGAGATCTTTTTACAAAAAGCTGATATTTTTAAACTCTTCGTAGGTATACACCAAAGCGAAAGAATACACAGCTCGTAGAAAATCGCGATTGTACCGTTCGGCACACCCACGTCCATACTACGAACCATTGTGATATCTGATTATAAATCTTTTGTTAATAGTTTTTCAAAGCCTTTTTTGTCTATAATAAAAATTGACATGGACATAAAGTCAGTCAAGACTGGTCTGAAGGCACCAAACGGTTCTACAAATCGGATGCCACTTTTGATCGTTTTTTTTTTCATTGATACATTATTTTTAACAAATAAAATCTACCATATAAGGAATAGGATTCTTTTGTACATTTAATTAGATATAAAATTGTATTTTAGTCCTATAGCATTAAAAAAAAGTAAATAACAAAATTATTATTACAATATGTGAAATATAACGCACTATAAAAGAATTTAATTATGTTTACTTACTTTTACTTTTGACTGAAAATATAAAGTTTAAATACACATTTATCTATGTTCAAATTACTATGGTAAATGGATGGAAATTACTAGGAATAACTTTTTATGATTTATAATACTTTTGTAGTATGGACTACGATATAAGTCAATAATTATTAAATATGATTTTAACCAACAAAGTTACACTTACCTAGAAGGCCTACTAATAATATTTTTTTACATATTTTTTTTGTGTATTTAATTATTCCTATACACACATATACCTACACATATAATATATTACAGTAGTAAATGTAAATAGCATTTATTTTGCATTTGTAGTATTGACTTTTCACATTAGCGAATTTTTAAACATGCTTTTAACTGAAAAAATAACAATTACCTGTAGGTGTACTAACTATTATTTGCGTACTTTTTTTTACAGAAAGGTATACCTATGTTTTTTTCTAAATTAATTTATGGACGTGCAAATAAATAATTCAAACACCATCACGCTTTAACTAGGTGATTTGAGAATTAATTAAAGTCAGTTTTAAACCCGACAATTGGCTGTAAACGTCAGTTAAGCTATGTTATTAAATTAAATACAGTAGCGCACCCAGTGGATTTTGTTATAAGGGGAGGCTAAAAATGTATATAATAGCGGTGATTTGCAAAATTTCGCCAAATTACGGTTATTTAAACAAAAACAACATGATTTTCTAAAAATCCACTATCATGTATGCTTTATTTTGTTTATATTATGTGTGCTTGTGCATTTTATTCTTTTCATATTGTTTTTTTTTGCTTTTTCTCGTTACATTGTAATTGTAGACTGACCATATCCTCTTATATCACCTTACCATATCATTTTATTGGGCATTGGATCTTCGAAAAAGAATTTATCACCACAGTAGCGTAGTCGATTGAACATGCGGTGAAGCATTTCTCGGCCAGACTTCCTATTCTGGTCCGTGTTAGAACCCTGGCGTCGACACTGCTAATGTCGATGGATAATGGGTGTTTATCCGCGTTTTTGAAAGTGTAGCTCACATCTGCACAGCCTTTGGCTTTGTGTTTGGGGCTGTCTCATTTCTGTGGTGTGTTTTATGTAAAAAAAATACAGGAAGTACATGAAATTTTTCTCAAAAATCAATTATGGTACAGAAACGAAATCTTGGTAATATGAAATGAAATATTCTGTATCTCTTTACTTATGCACAAAACGATCTAATCAAAAAATGACGACCGATCAAAACGTTTTAGAAGACGGTTATTAATCAAAACGTTTCAGAAGACGGTTATTAAAGAAATAGACACCGACCATATTAAATCTAAAGCTCAACCATCCCCAGATTTTCATTTATGATGGTAATTGATTTCGACTGCGTTTAAAACGTACCTTTTAAGAAACATATTTAACGACACAGGCATGCCACCCGCCCACGCCACGCCACTGGCCTCGGCGATATCTGTATTTGCATAACATATTATATGATAGCGCTGCACAAACAAGGAATGGACAAACATTGAATTTGCAAATAGCAGTTCCAAGGTGATAAACTTATCGCACGTAGCGAATATCTCTCGCCAGCTATTCCGATATTTCCAACACGTTTTTGAGGAATTTGTGCGGGACTTCGTGGAACGAGAGCTAATCAGACACCGGTTCGTCTGTGCCACATTAATTTGAGGGGGATATCTGTCAATATATCTATCTGTCAATATTTGAACGATGTTTTCCACGCAGAACCCGCGAAGTTTGTGGAATTGATATGGTATTATTTTTTAATGGGCTATCTGATGTGCTTAATATTTTAATAAAATCAAATTATCAAATTATTTTAACAGGCGATTTTAATTTAAACTCATTTAATAATTCAAGAGAATTTAGTTATTTAAGTAACTTACTAGCGTGTTTTAATTTAGTTAATATAGTTCATTGGCCCACTCGAGTAACAGAGACCTCTTTGAGTACGATTGATCACATTTTTATAAATTTTAAATTAGAGGGTTCTTGTTGTGTAATTGATAACAGTATATCCGATCATAGGACTGTACTTTGCGATTTAGGTGTAAGTTTGAACAAACATATTCAAAAGAGTTTTTATTTTAAAAGGAATTTTAATAATACTGCCATATTTAACTTTTCCTATGCCCTGCAAAATGAAGATTGGCAAAGTTTATACAACCTACACCAGATAAATGATGCATTCTCATTTTTTTATAATATATTTTTATACTATTTCAACCTCAATTTTCCAGTTAGAAGATATTGCAGCAATATACCTGTGAATAAAAAATGGATTAACGATAGTGTGAGAGCTTCTAGTTTGTATTTGAGAAATATTTATATATTACAAAAAACTTATCCGGTATTAATACCTTTTTACAAAATACAGAAAAAGAAACATCAGCACCTGGTTGAACAAACTAAACGAGCTTATTATCAAAATAAAATTATTTTCTCAGACAATAGATCAATTTCTACTTGGAAGGTTGTATCTGAACTTAGTAATAAAAATAAAGTTTACCCTAAAATTGAAATCACTATTGACGATGTTTCCTATAGAGAACCTGGGCTGGTGGCATCACTATTCAATGATTTTTTTGTAAATGCACCACAAAAGATTATTAGAGAAATACCCAGTACGATAAATAATTCCAGTTTTATTTCTTTGAAGGAAAACAACAATTCTCTTTATTTAAACCCCTACACTGCTGATGAAATTCTTAAATTATTGACAATAAAATTAAAAAATAAAAACTCATCTGGTGCTGATGATGTACCAATGTCCTTAATAAAACGTGTTATTGGTTGCATAATACAAC